>NC_135775.1:8514286-8605550 GCF_028453695.1 Augochlora pura
CAACGAAGATTTATTAAAATTATTTAAGACAGAAATATTAGATATAGAAACTATTTCCGATTAGTCTGATGCAATCATAACTATTGTACAATTAAAAAATAATTTACGTAGAAAAACTATTCGTGAAACAATGGACTCATAATTGTTTCGCAACATTTTTATTTTACAGAAAGGTCCGCATTTTGCTATCAATTCCAGATCTTTAAAAAATTATTTAACAGATACACTAGTTATTACAATAGATATTGTAAATTGATTAATCACGAATGACAAGTTTTCCAACAAATTTATTGATCACAAATTGTGGAATATTTATCACGATGTTACTATTAATTATCTCAAAAATTCTTTCTAAGGTTCTAAAACGTAGATTAACTATTTCTCACTACGATATTAATAAACTATTAATACTAATAAAATATTAATAAACCATATAAATAATGAAATACTTAATGAAATACTGATTTTAAAATGGGAACAAATTCGTACAATAACTGGCTACGAAATTGTTATTTCTAGCACCTGAAACAGAAAGTTTTCACGTTGCATAAATATCCATATTCTACCGATTATAATCACGCATTAAACACTGCGAACTGCAAACGATACGCTGAAGGTAGTGAAACAGAATCAAGTGCATCGCGTATGATGCACGGGACAGTGAGCGTGTTAAATCTAACTCGTGATGATTAATCATATGGAAGCAGCTCGAATAATGGCTTCGCGCATGATACACGATCGTGAGCAACAATTATTTAGAATAACGAGCAAGTTAGGAATTTAACAAACTGCAAAATAACTCGATATTATTAAGAAACTAATCGCAAACTTTCTATATCCCTTTCACGAAATGATCAGGCTCGCATAAATGTTCAATCGACCGGTTTTCCTCGTGAACGTTCAATTATCTCGTTCGCTTGATTCTCTAAGGGGGATCTAATATTTGACAGAGGATCCGCGATTAAAGAAAAATGTCTCTGGGAATAGGATCGCAACGATCGTTTTCCGGATTCCCATATCCGATTTTCTCTTCGCAAGAGATTTCAAAAAGTGCCCCAGAATTGCCAGATAAGGATCAACCGGTAATACGATCACCATCCGCGGGTGGTAAGTTATGGGGGTGTATCCGCGGAGCTATTCTCGATCATTCATTGCTGTTCCGTAGCCTTCCTTTCTCTCCCTCTTTCTCTTTTTCTCTTTTTCTCTCTCTCTCTCTCTCTCTCTTTTTCTCTTTTTCTCTGTCTCTCTCATTCTTTTCCTGTCTCTCATTCTCATTTTGTCTCTCATTCCCTTCCTGTCTCTCACTCTCGTTCTGTCTCTCTTTCTGCCTCTCATTCTCATTCTATCTCTCATTCCCTTCCCGTCTCTCGTTTCCCTTCTTTCTTTCTCCCTCCGGGTTTCTTCGACGAGATTCAGTGTACCTTGCCGTTTCGATGATTCAGCCCGCTGATCGCATAATCGAAATCCACCGTGGGATTCCTTCCGATTGGCTCATTCGTTGTAACGTCCGATGGAAATCGCTCCGGAATCGCAGCTTGTCAATCCTCGTCGGTCCGCGACTGGAACGAGCAAGAGAAATTGCCCGCGCCCGTATTGACAAATGGCTCTCCCGGTTTTTGAAAAATGAGTTATGTCGCCGTCAGCTTGTAATTATGTCACCGATAGGTCCTTTGATGGCCCACTTTGTAATTGAAATGAGGGTGACGCTGCCGCGGCACGGGATGCACTTCTCTTTCGTTTATCAACTGTTACGCCGATTTAATCGTACACGGGAACGTACCGGTTCGCGGTATTTCTTAATGCGTTCTTCGAGATAGGACGCGCGCGCTGTTTAACCCTTTCCACTCAAATGGTGACTCTGAGGCACCACTAATATTGTTACTGAACGTTCCAAAATAATTTTTATATTACGAAAGATTAAATTTCAAAAATTATTGAAAATATAATTGCTGTTGCATGAGTTACAGGATTAAATTTCGTATGAATAAAATACATTTTGTAATATAAAATCGGGATGATATATGTCGGAAAAGTTATTTTAGAATTACAGTTAAAATGGCTTCGAGTGCAAAGGGTTAATATGGTATAGAATATTTTATTATTTTTAAGTAGGCGTGGAGATTTTTAATCGAGGGAAATTTTGTTACCGCGCGAGGATAATTATATGTGCTTTTAGTAAACTGTTGCGGTTTTAACTCGAAAATCAGTATAGTTTTTCCTTAGTATTTCAATTTTATAATATGAAACTTATTGCACGTATATATTATCTATAATAACATAAAATAATATTATATCTATAATATGTATATAATATTGTCACATTTTTATGTATTTATAATTATGTATAAATTATATATTATTCTATATTATATCATAATGTTATTTATATAATAATATAAGAATTTCGCAGCGCTTACATTGCCAAACACTTAACTTGAGAAAATCCCATGACATCAATATCATTATAAATAATGCCACCAAAACTAAAAAATTCGAATTTGTCATGGAAAATATTCAATTAACTATTTCGTAATCCAAAAATTCTAGAAACATTCAGTTTGTCGAATATATAGTGACAACAATAGCTTAATTCATCTAGTCAACATTATCGTAATTAAAACGTTAGCTTAATGCATCAGCTAATATTCTTTTTCTCTAAACAATAAAATTGTATAGATCTTAAATTTCATTTGCTTAAAATTTCTTCCGCGCGTTTGTTGCAATTTCCATTGACGAAATTTGAAAACGTGGTCTACTATAATAATTTCGGATGAAGATTCAGCGAGACGCGATATCAGTGCGACAACCTGAATGCAGGAGTTGAACCTAAGAACATCTGCTGTTTCCGTGATAAAATGAACACGATCTTGTTGAACATTTGGAATGCATGTAGCTGTCGGGCGCAGTAATAACGGCTGCAGTCAGCAGCAAAGTCGGCATTACATGTAACTGAATATATGTATAACCCGTAAATAGTTAAAACATGGCCGATTCAGTGCTCCCGCGATGCGAAATAATCATTGACGAGTTCATGTTATATCGGATCAAATTAACGGGATCATTGGATTAAACGTTTCGCGCGAGCAAGGAGCATTCGCGCTGCATAATCGTTTCTACGAGACCGTATTCGATGGCATCGAATCTGTACGTTCTTATCATTCGTTACTCGCCGCAGCATCTGAAGAAATATTTGTTGTCAACGATCGGAGAAGCGATAACTAGACTTCGAATTTATTTCCGTGGAAAGCGGAGCTTCTCTGAGTTTTGAAACAGCAGCGATCAATGCATCGATATTTCGAAATTCTTTCAATCTTTCCACCGTTTCGACCGTCGCGTTCCCATCGCGAACCGTGAAATTCCGCGCTGCAGTTAAAAGCTCATTTGTTTAAATATCTCGCGAACCGGGAACACGGCGGCGAGTAAATATTTTTGAAACCGCCGCTCCGCCGGGAACGGGATTCGGTCCCCGGTGATTTACATTCTATTCAGCGAACGAGTGTTTTCGCCGCGGCCCATTTTTAAGGCGGCTAATTGTTCCTCGCGGATGATTAAATCTGATTAAATTTATTTAAATTTAATTAAACGAAATCCATTGGTGTTTACCTGACCCTGCCCGCGCGATACACAGGGTTAATACGCGCGCGGCCGTCCCGCGGAAGAGCGCTAATTGACACCAATTAGAAACTGCGGAATCCAATTTAAATCCGGGGGGCTAAATCATGCAGCGTGAATCCGTTATCCGCCTTTAATACGGGATCGATACCGCGGCGGTACACAGACGACGGAAGGAGAATCGAATAAAAAGGGAAATTCCATTTGTCGCGGGGGGCGAGATCGAGGGAGACGTACGTTTTAGGGCGGTTGTTGCATCAAAAACAGTAGAGCGATCGAAATCTACCACCGGGATCGTCGCCGCCATCTGCTGCTCGCGCGTTTCCCGTTGCTCGCGTTCGCAGCCCCGGTTACGACGTAATGGAATTCGCTGCCTCAAATTTTATTTCTCCTGGTTCACGGTGTCATTCGCGGGCAAACCGTAGAACGCTTTGATCCTTAATGAGCTGTTGATGACCGTTCTCGCGATTAAATGCAACGTTTAACGACGAAACAAAAATCAAGCGCGGGGGCAGCGCGCCGACTATTCCGCGCGTTGCTTGCTTAACAGGTCAGTAAATATTTTTATTCCCCGTTCGAATGCATAGAATGTATATAATTGCAGTATTATTACTGCCGTCGTCGCACGCTCGTTTCTGTCTCTCCTCCCCGCGGCAATTATTCGCACGAACCTTTTAACGCCTTCTCGCGCGTCCTCTCGCGCCAATTTTCATACGCTTTGTTACCGACTCGTCGAATCGCTTGCGCGTTAATCGCGCTGCAAAGGAGCGATGATCGCCCACGATCTGCTCTCTGTCGGGCCGAAATCAACGCGGCGCGTTTTTTAATCGCGAACTTTGCCGAGCGCGGTCCGCGCGCGTCGCCGTCGCTGTATATAAATCACAGGTTTGATCGAGAACGTTGCAATACCGTTGACGCGCTAAGTGTTTGGACACAACATAGTCCAACCATTTTATGGGTCCGGGCTCGGTTCCTCGACCGTTCTAGCGAGGAGTACATCTGAGCTCATAATGCAATTAAATCCGCAAATCTCCAGGCAGCATGGCTCAACCATTTCCCGTGTCCAGATTTTTTATGCTCCCTTGTTATTCCATTTTCACTTTCCACATCCTTTGCCACCTCTCCTTCCAGCTTTCTACTAGCTGACAAATAAAAGGCCCGAAAGGGAGCGAGCGAGGAACATTATCAATTACACTAGGGGTTTTCTTTGAAAATTTTTTCCCCACACCAACTTAATCGACATCCACAACCTAACACCCCATGAAGGTAATACCAAAACCTCCCATTCCTCATTCCATAACGGTAAGAGGGCCATCGCTCTCAGGCACGTTCTACCCAAACATCAACACATTGAAGTAATAAAAAAAAAAAAAGAGCGAGGAACATTATCAATTACAAAGTACGACCGAACACGAGACTTCGACAACGCGGCGACGAACGCGACTTTTTGCACCACCGGCAACAACATTATATCCACGCGTCTCTTCGTTGTATAGTTATTAAGTTTTAAAATATATGTATCAAATGTTGCGTCGAGTCCGCGTACGCAATTGCCGCAGATCACTCGAAGGCGCGTGTGTTGAGATGATTGAGGAATCAACGAGGTGTTGTTGGTTTAACAGTTTATTAAAGGTACAATAGTATTTGAATTGGGAAATGTTTCGGCTGTGACGGCTCGGATGCTGGATTGATGGGTGGTAGCGATTCCTTGTTCTTCGTTGTCCTTGGTGGTTGTTTCCCTTGGTTGCTGCTTGATCGTCGCTGCGTCACTGCCGATCACCCTTGTTTCCTTCTGCGTTCCTCTCACTCCTGACTGTTCGTCTGACTGCTTCTAGAACTGTACTGTCCTGCTTCTAAAAAATGCCTTATATTTATACCATTTTAGTGTTCCGGTAAGGAGCCAATCACGATCAATTGGTCGAAGGGCGCTTGTAGGCCCGTGTGGTGGTCGATCGGTCGGTCGGTAGTCTGATGGAATTTCCGAAGAGGAGCGGCTTCGACCGATTTATGGTTTTAACATTTCTCGCCCTAGCAGAGCCTTTGTATTGAATATTTTCCATCGGAATTGTTGTTCCGAGACG
Source organism: Augochlora pura (assembly GCF_028453695.1). Taxonomy (NCBI): domain Eukaryota; kingdom Metazoa; phylum Arthropoda; class Insecta; order Hymenoptera; family Halictidae; genus Augochlora; species Augochlora pura. Next base: position 8,519,980 of record NC_135775.1, read on the forward strand.
GAACAGTTATTAAGTTTAAAAATATATGTATCAAACATTAATTATCGGGCGCCGTTTTTAACCGTTCCCGAAGTGACGGATGTTGAGAATTGATATACCGAAGCTCCCATCCAAGCACATACACTAAGGTTATCGTCGTCGATTCCGTTGGAACAGATTGTATCTGGACACGTCGGGGCACAGGCTGCGCCAGATCCCGCCGCTGCGAAAATTCTGTTATTTTCTTTCGCCGTGTCGAACACGGAACGGGCCACACGCCGCGCCACGAAATTGCGTTCGGCAAATATCGAGCGCGCGGTTTTCTTGCGAGGCGCAAACATCGATACGCACGCGTGCCGGCAAGGAATCGATTAATGAACGGAGACGTTAATTAACGTTTACTCACAAATATTGAAACGCCTGCCGCGCACTCGAAACCCCCGCCGATACACCGGTTCCTAGAAGAATGGTGGAACGAGAGAGACGCGTTCGAAGACCGTTCGAAGACCGTTCGAGACGAAGGTTGAAGCACCTTCAATTAATTTATAGCACTCTTTTCTTCGTTTGCCTCCTGTAAACAACTTAAATCGGACCGACCGAGTTCTTATTTTTGCCGGAACTTTTTCAATCAGCGCCCTTTCTTCGGCGTCACTTAAAGAAATTAAAGATCAAGCATCCGAGGAAATATACCGGTTCCGCTTTTTCTTTTCCTTCTCTCTCTTTTTTTTTCCTTCTTCTCTGTTTCCGTTCGAAAGGTCCGCGTCGTCGCATCCGCTGCCGGGTAATCAACGAACCAGTAATTAACGAGGACCGACGGTTTTGGTTTACTTTCGCGGGATTCCGATTTCGGGGCACGCGCGTCGGTGTCCTCGATTTAATCAGGGAAGTTTAATCGAGTATGCCGAATTTTCCGAGAGTTCGCGAACAACAGAATACACGCGAAACAGTTTATCGCGTGCGCGCGCGCGCGCGACGGCACTGTTTTCCGAATTTTCCAACTTCCGCGTATGACCAGCGGCGCCGTTTTCCGAGAGGCGCCCGTCGTCCGACGGCGATCCCTTGACGGGGATGTTGTGTCGTATCGTTCGCTTCGTTGACGACTTAGATTTACAACCGGTTAACGAAGAAAGGTTGTAAGTCTAACTCCGGAGAATCCGTTTATTTACACTTTGTACAGAAGTGATCTTAGCTACAAAGGACTTGGCTGCAGTTGTAGCTAATCTCGATATAATTGACGTCACGATATATAATAGTGAAATGATTCTTTGATCTTGCTACCTCAGTGCAAGAACGATTCTAACTTGATTCTAACTTGCTGCACTTATTGCAAAAACGATTCTAACTGGATGCACTTGATGTAAAAACGATTCTGTTATTTTGATGTCGTGCTAGCTTTTAGGGAAGCTCGGTTGCAGGAGAAATTTGGTGGAAGTGGAAAAATGTTTAAAGTAGAGATAGGAAGGAACTCTGTGGTCGGGGATGTTTTAGCAACGTTTGACAGGGATTTCCTCCAGGTCTGAATTTACCGTAAAAATAGCCGTTCGCGGAACGGTCGCGAGCCTGGCTTGGGCCTTCAGGCCTCTGTCCGCGGAGCCCTTTGGAAATCCCCGAGGTTTATGATGCCAGCGTTCGCTATTAAGACCGAGAACAAGAGATTGATATCAAGACCGATATCAAGAGATACTTGATGGATCGGTTCCTCAAAAATAGCCTTTTACCATTACTAGCATCATAAACTGTAAACTGGCCCTCCTTGTCTGAATGTCGTTCTTGGGGCCCTATGTCCAGGTCGGAACAGGGGAATTAATTTTTACCGGGAAACTTAAGGCCGGGCGTAATGCGGAGGACGGGGACAATGGGCGGCGAGAATGTGGAACTCGCGAAGAAACCGGAGAGAACGTTCTTGCAGCCATAAATGCGGGCGGGGTCGCGCGCGCGATGCTCTATTATGCGCACGAGTGGTGATAAAACGTTATTACAGGCAGTTTGGGATGACAGAGTCTTGTAGGGTATATAACTCTATGGATTTGGATTCTTAATTAAGCGTTCCGCATTCATAACGTTTACAAGCACGAGTTATGATAATGACCGGCCCCTTTCGAATAGGATTGACCTGAAATATGTCGCCTGGATTCCATTAAATGCCCTCGGCCGTTCCGTAATAAAAAAAAAACATTTATTCCACGGTGAGCAGTTCCACGTTGTAAAGTGGACCGGGTCAGGTTTATCGCGAAAATTCTGTTCATACTTCATAGTTGCTTGCTTAGATATTCGAGTTGATAACTGCGAAGCAAACGACGGTGTCCGAAGATGGAAAAATGCTTCTGCGCGATTTTCAAGCAAATGCGAAGACAATAAATTTGACGAGGAAGCTGCGTATCTGCGAGCAGAACGAAAGTGTTCTACGTTGTTTTCAACGAACAGGTGTTACCGTTTTATTATTCTATGTTCTAATCAGTCTATGGAACAGTTCTGTTCGTGTGTGAAGTGAAAAACATTGTTATTTGTAATTTTATTGTTTTTATAAGTCACGCGTGATCCAATATATTTGCATCGGCAACTTTAATATAAAAGGACAGATTAGGATTACAAATATTTAATAAAAAGTATAAATGATTTAATACATTTTATCTTAAACCATTTTACTAAAGTATGAAAACAGTTACGTTTCATTTTTAATCATGCTTCATAATTATTACACATTTTTTAATTAATTTCCAATTTCCTCGATTACAAGGTAAAACTAAAATATTATTCAATACATTTATATAATCGTAGACGCTGTTCCATTTTAATTGAGCAGATTAATAAAGCAATACTAATATTGGAAATGGGTGTTTAAATACATTTAAACTAAGGTGTAGTTTTAAATAAAAGAAACTTTATTTTACGGTGCGTGAGGAAGCTCTTTACTATGCAGATGCTTTTCCACGACTGACCGTGGCCTTTCCGGAACCCCAAAAAGAAAACTCGGGTCCCCTCGTAATTCGAAACTGTTATGCTTGTGCCTCGCAAGGCCAAGCACTTATACGAGGTGTATATTTTCCTATCTTAATTTCTATCGCTTCTAAGAACATTGATTTGTTTTTGTCAATGCACAAATATCGTATTGTGGGTAATACGTAATATTCCAATAACTAATATTAATAAAATATAATATAATATAATATTGAATAAAAAGGTTCTGGACATAATTGCAATAATTGTGAACAGAATTCGCGCGGGACGCGTCGTTTTCACTTAACGGGTCGAACAAATTGTCCCCGAACGAACGAAACTAACGTTTGCTCCTAAGTATTGGATCGAACTCGATGCACGAATATCGTTCGCAGTCTCGGCACATTGCGTTCCCGGTTTAATTCGGAATCGCGCCGTTCGCCTAAACCGAAACGCGAAAGTAAGCCGCGTACGGTCAAAGTTCGAGGCGGACGTTAAACGTTCGCCGAATCGAATTTGGCAGAGCGATGGAAAGCCACGGTGCCAAAACAGAAACGAATTTTGCCGATACCGATCGAGCCGCGAGTACGTTTCCATAGAGCGCATGTAGACGTCGTCGGTATCTTTGCCAGAGAGAGCGTGGTCTGGTGTTATCGTCGTCGTACAGCTTGCTCTATTCCACGGCCGCGAGTACCTAGTATTTCGCATGCAAATTCATCGGCGGGCCCGTATAAATTTCGCATACATTTCTTGTTTTCGGTTCAGAGACAAAACGCGAGGGCGGTGAGGAGCCGCGCCGGGTGGGGATAAGTATAGCGAAAAGAAAATCTCGAACCCCCAGTCTCGTCGATCATGCGGCTCCACGCGATGTGCACGGATACGAATTGTCTAAGAATCTTCGTTTTCTTTTATATAAATGGTATATTCATATTTTAGTGTATATAATTTATGTTACTTCGTTTATCGTTTATCTTTCTTTTACTTGGGAAGGAAAAATAATTTAGAAGAATATCTTCAATTTCGTTATATCATGTAAAAATATATTAGATTGAAATCGTTTGCGAAAGTAGAGATTTCGTTCAAAATTAGTTTAATCTCAATGAAGCTCTAGATTCACAGAATTCGAATTTATCGTAACAGTATTTTAATTTTCTTACATTCTAAATATTTTAGTAATGTTGAGTTTGATCGGAATGGTTGGAGCAGAAATCAATTTTGAAACCTAGTTAAAAATTAGTATCACCCATGTGTGGCGTAAACATGTTAAAGAAAATATAAAACGATAGAACGTTGAAAATAGTTGGTCCGCTTAAATGAAATTTGTTAAAAAATTCGATCGAAACAGATTGTATGAAAGAAAAATTATCTTCTCTGGAAATATCAAAAATTGCCTACGTTAATCGTTAGAAATATAAGTTAGAAAAACATGTCTCTCCTCTTTTAATAACAGCGACAAATTGAACTCTTATACCGTCCCCACAGTTTCGTATTTAACATGAAAATTTTGTATTACCGATGCATAGAATCTAGATGTTACATTTCGAATGTCGAAGATTCTTCGAAAATCGCGAATACGTTCAATTATTTCGATCGGGATAGGACGCGACGCGAGGGTGTCGGAAGGATTGTTTCCATGGAGCATTCAATTTGGACAACTGCCGGGAAGGAAGGATAAAAAAAATGCGTTGTTTCAAATGGTGCACGTGTCCTCGTGCTCCGCCCTCTTTGTTTGCCTTTGCCGGCGTTCTTGTCATTCACTTGTGAAAGGGGGTATACGAGGCAACATCGTGAGAAGAGGGAAAAGGCCGAATCGCGAGTCTCATTTGCAGTTTTGTTTATTGTGCGGTCTCCGCGTGTGTCGTTTGTGACAGGTCAACGATGCGTTCAAACACGAAGTCCAGAGTACCCGGGGCTCGGCGGAATGGGGAATGCAAACGCGCGCGCTCGCGCTCGCGCTCGCCTTCTTTCCCTGTTTTCACGGACCTTTGTTCACGAATAATTTTGAGAGTGGCCGCTCCAAAAGAGCATGCACAGCACTACCTATTAACGTATGTTTGCTGCTTACGTCAATTTAGGTGTAGCCGCCGCGGAACGTGGACATTTTCGCCGGCGATTCCTATGAATTAACAATATTCGAGGGGTCTTTTGTACGTGCCTGCGGTGGAAATGAAATTTTTGAATTATGTCAACGGGAGTGAAATATTTCGCTCGCGTCGCTGTTAGACACGGCATCAGCGGCAATGTTATCGAATTTTCTGCCCGCCTTTTTTTCTGCCTTTGGGGCTTCGGAAAATGATAAATATCACGTTTTTTTTGTTTTATCTCGTTCCGCTGTTGTTTGACAATTAATACGGAATTTTCGAGAATCTGGCGAGTCGCTCGGTCGATGGTGTTTAACATCGATTTCACGGGGTAACGGTATGAGAGAAATCAATTGACCACTCGGAAGTAGGAAACGTGCATTATGATCGAGCGTTGCCAGTAGTAATAGCTGGCGATGGTCAGACATGGCAACCAGCGGCGTTCGAAAGCGCAATCACTTTTCCAAAGTTCCCGCAAATGGGAACTATTTGCGAGATAATTTCGTTCCACGTTTCCGTTTGCAATTTCTGAATTATTTTCGTAATCCTAACAATTGTATTTTATTCGTTAATTGTATCTTGTTACGTTTCTAAATTTCCAGATGTTCGAGCATTACTTACGAATCTTTTGTGTTGAAATCTTCTCTGACAAATGTAATAACAATAGCCACAAGATGGCGCATCCTTTAATCATTAACGAACGCAGCAATTCGTAGAAAAGCTTCCTGCAAAAATTGCAAAACTCTGTTTCACGAGAATAGACTATTAATTTTAATTAAAAGTAGCATTCAGATGTTAACATTTTACGAGCATTAAGCGATCTCTGAAGTATCAATTTAGCCGCGGGTGTCGCACATTAGTTTCTCTGTGACGAATAACGAAATTTCGACGATTGCTTCGAGATAGAATGGAAAATGGATCTTTGTCAGTCGAAATTCGCTATCAGCCGTCCATTTCGATTCCCGGCGCGCATTTCTAGAGGCGAGCCCCGCTCCGAAGATATTAAAACTGAGACGAGTACGAGTCAATAGGAATTTCATTGTGGAACGATCCATTCCCGGGATACGTTCATGCAAGACACGCGCGTTCGCCATCGTTCGATTGCGGATCCTCGCATGGCCACCGCTCATAAATCAGCACGGTGATTAAACCGCGTTTGTACATACACACCTACTGATAATCTATTGATCGGGGACGGCACACAGATTTTTCCCGACGTGCCGCTAGATTTATCGTGACCCACTCTGACGTACACGTTTCCTTGCTTTCTTACATTGAATGAAATTTTCATTCATTTATGCAGATGGACGTCCAAAATTATGCTCTCGATGAATATTTATTTTATTTTTGGTTCTAAGGAATGCGAAAAATGTTAGAGTAAAATTAATACGATTTGACTTGAAGCGAGAATGATTTTATTTAGATTATGTAATATTACAGATTATTTATTCATAGTCTGAGAAAAATGATTTGATCGAGATTTTAATGCGAATAACATTTTAACAAGAATGATTTGATTTAAATTGTAATAAAAATTAATTCATTTTTTCTAGAATGAATTAATTTAAATTCTAGTAAGAATGACTTGGTTTGAATTTAAACAAAAATGAACTAATTTATATTCTGATAAGAATGGGTTTATTTAAATTTTAATAAGAATTATTTGATTTGGGTTCAAGTAAAAATGAGTCTACTTAAATTTTAATAAAAATTAGTTTATCTAGGTTCAAGTGAAAATAAACTGACTTAAATTCTAGTCAAAATGATTTGATTTAGAATCAAATGAAAATAGGAACAATTTTACTTCATTTTTAATATTTCCTGAGAGAAATCTGTCAAATATGTAAGCTCTTTTTCAAAATAAATTTAATACTGACATTCTTATCAAAATGAGAGGAAGATCTACGTTATTTTATGTTGATGAGGGAAAAATCAAAATAAATATTTAAACAAACTGTTGCATAAAGACAAATATTTTTATGATATTCTAATTTGGTTCAATGAAAACTTTGCAACTACGTGAAACCATAATTTCGTTAAATGGAAAGGAAGAATGCATTTTCCATTGCGTTCCTCACGAAAGACATGCGCACAAAAATCAATAAATAAATAATATTTCATTTGAATTAAGATGTCTTCAGATTTAAACAATTTTCCTAAATAAAAGTGCTATTTAAAAAATATACAGTTTTAAATGCTATTTAAAAAATTGAATATTGCTTGAAAAGGTGAGGAAGTAATCGCGATTTCATCGAGCGCAGAATGCGTTCTCTTCACGGCGCGAGACACGTCTAAAACGGGTTGTAATCTGCGAATCGATTCTAGAAACGCAGAAGCACACAGAGGAGGCCGCGACCGAGTAAAATGGTAAAGGTTCGACAAAACGCGGGGAACTTTCACGCGGCGAGAGAAACTGCTGATTCTCAGTGGCACGTCTGCGATTCGCAGCTTCCTGTCTCGGCGGGCAACCTTTTCGCGTTAATGGCGTGAACGCGCGAAGTCACGTGCGCGCGCCGCCGCCATGGCAACGCGAGTTCATTTAAATTTACGACGGTTAATTTTAAAGTTGCGCCTCCGCCTGATTACTACGTGTTACTGATACCGTTTCTGTTTGTTAAAGGTCGCGCGCAGAGAGCGGTTTCGGTCGGCTTTATCGCCGCGAATGTTTCTGCGACAAGCAAATACTCCGCGCACACGCGCGCCCGGCAAGCGGATTTCGTCGAATGCTCGATCCCCCGGCTATCGTGTCCGTCGTTCCCCCCCGCGTTTCTTTAAACGCGGGACACTCTGAAATAAAAAGAGGACGGTCGAAATGAAAACCGGGTCCGTCGAATTAAAGCGGCGATGACGCAACAATCGCGTCAACGCGAAAACCGCCTTATTTCGTCGAGCTCGACTTTCGTTGTTGTTACAGCAAGCGGGGGATTAAAACCGGCTCAGCGCCCGTCGGCCGACGGTTTAAAACGGTTGTTCGTCTTTCGTTCTTTTTTTCTCCTGTGATTTTTCGTTTCGTCCGCGGCTTAACGGGCACACGTCCGTTCCGTGAATTATCCCCGCGGAAAACGATGAATCTTAACGGACGCTAATGAAATAAACATTTCCAATTGGACGCGGCGTTCATTATTCCCCCCCGCCGTAATTGTGTTCATTATGTCGTCTCAGGTACTGCTGTTATGCTCGTACGTTCTCTAGCCCGTTGTATTATGAATGAACGGATCTTCGTTCCAGAGAAGGAAGTGGGAGGCGTAGAATCGCTAAATGAGAAGTTTAGTTACACCCGTGAATGTATGCGACTTCATTATCTCCGTTCTCTGCCCGATGCTCGCCTTGCATCTGCCGCTTTATTCCACCTACAATGCTTCAAACCCCTCCCTCCGCCTCTCGTCCGTCTATCTTCTTTTCTTTTTTCTTTTTTCTAGTCGACGTATACCGCTTTTTTTCTCGGTGTCTGATCATTGTTCCTATTTTTCGCTGCGCTTGTTCCTTTTCCATCGTCTTATCTTTGTCCAACGAAGCGGCATGCATGCGACGGTTTCACCGGCGACATATATTGCCTACCAATGGAGCGATGGTCTGCGAATATTGCCTAAAAACGGAGAAGACGACTGCTAAGCGAAAAACGAATGATCGAGCTAGGTGATTGTCCTGTTCGTCGTCATGTTTCTATTATTCGTCGCGTGTGTCGCTTTGGTGGTACATTCGTCGATTAGGTTTCATAGTTTTTATAATTTTGGATGATGTTACTATGTTGTTGAAAAGGTGAGATTATGGTGCGATTAAAATGGACGAACATTGATTCAGAATCTTTTATACAACTATATTTGTTGTTCATTGATATCAGACAGAAGTTGTGGTATTTCTGAAATTTTTGTTTCCGATTTTATAGATATTTATTAAATTAATAGGAAAATAAAGATAGAAACAGGATAATATGGCTGGATAATATAAATTATTACCGTGTTTTTCGTGTAAAATATTGGATTGTTCGGAAAGTGATTTCATTTTTCAAATCAATACATTAATTCATATTGAATATAATTTATAGACGAGTAAAATAAACATTAAATAATTGCCTTTTATTCTCCGTTGAATAAAAGAAATTTCTTTTTCTCTTCAGACAATTATTTTTTGATTGATTAGTATAAAAGGTAATATGCCGAGATATTATAAAAATGTAATTTTGTTTGGATAATATAAAATAGCAGTTGCACGAAATTAAACAAGATTTTTTTACAAATAAATCATGAAATGCCAGCAGTCGAAATTTACGATGACAAAATACCGTTTCAAATGAAGTTGGATGTTTAAAAAAAGCTCGAAGTCAATCGATAAGAAGACGAAATAATTTTCCGCACAACCCAATACATAAATAAAGACACAGATTCTTTTATTTATTGATGCCTGTAAAATTCCAGAGCGGTGCAATGATTTCTACTTAAATTCTGCTTCGTATAGCAAATTTTGCAGTTTATATCAAACCCTGTGCTATTTAACCTCGTTCGATGGTTTACTCGACTCAAATGTAACTTTTTCATCGGCGACGACAGCGACGAGAATACCCGTTCCCTCGCAAGGAAAGCAAAAAATCCTGATGCTCGCAGCTCGACGAAAAACAACATGGCGTTATAGTTTGTACCAGAATGCGCCAGACGTACAACACGACGCGTTGATGACACTTGGTCTAGGCACGATGCGCATCTCTCGCGTGTAGAGTGCACATACTGTGCAGCGTGAAAGCGCACTCACGTCTGAGATTTTAATTCGCGCAAGGACCAGCGAAACCATGACAGTGGGTACGTTTGAAATCCTTTGATGTCACTGACGTGCACTATCGTCGCATCAAGATTTCTATATCGCGCAACTATTCCGTCTATCCCCGCATATTTTTATACCTCCTTTCCGCGAGCGAACAAGAAAAAGAACAGGGAGGAGGGAGGGGGGGGGGGGGGGGGGGGGGGACAGACACACGCGAACGGCTGCGCGCGAAATACTCAATACTTAAAAAAATCAGTCAAACGCCGCGGCGGCCCCTGGCCAAAGGTATCGCCGCCGGTATAATACCGGTTTGTCGTTCCATTTCATTTTCAGACTTTTTTTTTAATCAACGCGTTGTTATTGGTCGAGAAGAGATCTCTCGCTCTGTTTCGGTCTTCCCGTTGCCAGATTTTGATGTACGAAACGCGAAACCATCGCGTTTGTATTATTTAATGCAATAGGGAACTTCGGATTTACGTTGTTGCTGAAAATGTTTATGGTCGCGCGTAATTTATGTAAATTAAATTTGCATCTCCACGGTAACCATGAACGGAAGCGTCTTTGACCAACGCTGCTTGATGAAATGTAAATCTTCTTGCATTTTTAATATTTGCAAATTTTTAGTATTTGCACATTTTGAGCATCTGCAAATTTTGAATATATGCGGGGTACTGTAACATTGCCTCCTATGATGCAACCTGGAAATGTAAAAATCGAAAACCTGCCTGTACGATTGGATAAAATAATTAAAACTTTTCTGTATAATACTTCACCCTTTCCATCAGTTTCGTGTGTTATAATACCTATATAGAAAGAATAATTTACAATTTCCTCAACCAATGTTCGGTAAGCCTTTACAAACTAATATTACTAACAAGTAACATCGAACAAATATACGTGCAGCAATTCTGCATTGCCGCATAAACCGTTTGATTTCAACGATTTAATTTCAACGATTTAATTTCAACCATTTAATCTCAATCATTTAATTTCAACCAATAATAAATAACTAAATTGCTTTACTTTCCAAGCAATAATTTGGAAAGAACGTCGGTTTTAATTTACGACCGTCCTAAAAACCGAATATTGGGGCAGAACCGAAAAGATTAATCAAGTTAAATCGAATTCGCTCACGCATGCTAACAGCGCTGCGAGAGCGCTGTTTCCCGGCCAAAGTATTCTCTAGTTTATTTCCAAATACATACGAGCACCGTATCAAACACGAGCTAAGCCGTCCCTTTTTTCTTTTCTTTCTAAAAATGTTTTTTTTTTAGCAACGGACGGAGCAGGGGAGGGCGCCATTTATGCGTTGTATCCGATATCCGTCATATACCACCCTGACGGCCACGAACTGCAGAAACGCATGTAGAGAGATAGATGCACATGGGATACGTATATACTATCGACGTGTGTAGGCAGATATTCCATTCGATAAGGGATTAGCTAGTTAGTTGATGGCGGCAAAAAGGCAGCCGATAGTGGGAAACTGCAAGCAGATCGGATTTGCTCGTTATTGCTCCTTTGAATCGAAATAACACGGCGATCGTTCTTCCCGTTTGTGTCTGCCCTTCCTTTACCGGGGCCTCCTTTTATTTTTGACTTTCTTCCGCCACCATCGGTTCGAATATACATCTCTCTCTCTCTCTACCTTTTTCGTTCTCTGTTTCTGTGTTTTCTCTCCACAATTTATCTTTCTTTCTTTCTCTCTGATTCATTCTCCCTTTCGTTCTCCTTCCCTGTCTTCTCTCCCCGCACATCCACCTCTCTATATATCTTTCTCTATATACCTTTGTCTATATATCTTTCTCTATATACCTTTGTCTATATATCTTTCTCTATATACCTTTGTCTATATATATCTCTCTCTCTATACATATGCATGTATATCTCACTTTCGTTCCTTCTCCGTTTCTTTCTCTCCGTCCCTTTTCCCTTCCCCTTTCCCCCCCTCGTCCTGTTCCCGTCCCTCTGCCGCGGTCCCGCTCCCCGCCTCCCTGTCCCGCCCTCAGTCTGTAAATCTAGGAGTGAATGCGTCCCCGTCCGGATTACAAATCGAAAGCGGTTTAGCTACTCGCCTTTCATAAAGAACAACCAACACGTACGCACCCGAGACGCATTCTCGGTCCAATCTCCGTCCTCCTTGCTTTCTCTATTTCCAATTTGTTTCCCTTCTACCTGTGCATTCATCCTCCGGGCCTCTCTCCCCCTCCGCGCGCCATACTTCTCGGTTCGCCCGCGTTTACATGCCGGCGACCGTGTCCCGATTATATGAGAGAAATAAATTGAGTTCTACGTGAAGCGACTCTCGACGATTCCGCGGGTATTCCTGCGGTAACCCGCGAAGTCTGGAGTGGGCCTCGAAGAATGTTAAGTAGGTCCTTCCTTCTGACGAATAACTCGCACCCCCCACCCCCCTTTATTTATGCTACTTGCGACGGGTGTTTGCCGTCAACGGGATTGTTGTTAACGCGAAAATTTCTATCGAGGCCACGGGGATCGCTCTGATAGATTGTTCAAACGCGATAGATTGTTCGGACATTGGTGAGATGTTAAAACAATATTTTTGTTCGTTCAGTGTACATGGAACATCGAGAACTTGCAAAATTATATGAACTACAATAGAAGCTCGACTAAACGAACTGGAGTTTCTTTGATCATTTTTATTTCGATTTTTCATTATTGCAAGTAATAACAATGGAATTATAGACGGTTTGCGATTAAACCTCGATCAATCATCGTATACTATTCTGTAAATAATTTATTGAAGTTAAGACAAAGTTAGCTATTAATTCTGAATTTGCATGATCGAAATTTTATTGTGCTTCTTGGAACGGATTAATTTGCTTTAAGATTTTTATTTCATTCAGTACTGTTCTTCAGATAATATCACGTTAAAGAAGTTGAGTTCTGAGTACTTTTGCGACCCTAATCGATCGATTTTAAAAGCGCTGACTTAGTCTCCGGAAGAATTAATACCCCGGGGAGAGACCGAAGAGGTTAGTTGGGAACGACGAAAATAATGCAATTGGCCAGGGAATAGTCTCTATCGTAACCAGAAATCCTCTGACAAAGTCGCATCGATGCAGACAATATACTCTCTAATAATTTGAGAAAAGAAGCTGATACAAATTTATCCGCCGCAATCATGTTGCTGTTTAAGAAAATCAAAAGATTTGTTAATCACGATGATCTGAAGAATATAAATTGTATTAAGAAAGGTGGAGGACAAATTTTCGTAAATTGAAGGCACGGAAAGAGCAGGTGACGCTCTTCAATTATTTTTTTGTTTGTAGTGTTTAAAGTCGCGTCGACCTCCTGGTCATTAGCGACATCTTGATGCTGTTTTTAGTTCAGGTTAATTATACTTGATGACAGATGTTGGTTACTTTTAGGTAATTTAGGATATTCTGGACGTGTTTCTGCGATGTCAAGATCGTCGGTGATGCTATTTTATATTTTCGCTTCTGGACATGGTATTTCTTGCATTTGAATAGCAAATATTTTATATTGAATAGCAAATATTTTATATTGAATAGCAAATGATCGGTTGATATGACTTGATTACAATAAGTGCATATGGGTAGTTCGATTATTTTTAAAAAGATAGTCGTGTGTAACTCTACAGTGTGCTATCCTTAGTCTTGATATAATTATCCTGTCTCTTCTTTTGATGTTGTTAGCAGACATTGGTTGGTAGAAGCCTTGAGTTATTTCATGTGTTTTTCTTTTCCTGTAGGTATTCCATATTTGGTTCCACGATTGTTTTTCGACGCGATGTATTGCAATAACTAGGTCTTGATATGGAATTGGTCTTGGAATGTCATCCAACGTTGGTAGTGTTACCTTTTTAGTTATTGTATCAGCTTCTTTATTATCTTTGATTCACCAGTGGAATGGGACCTAGGCAATTTTTAGACGTTTGTTATTGTTGTATAGTTTATTATATTATATAATATATAGTTTATTATATTTATTATATTTTACTGCTTATGTTTCCTAGTGCCGTGATTACGCTCATGAAATCCGCGATTTAGTATTGCTTTGTTGAATACAGTGAGCTCTTCGATTATTAAATCATCTAGAATACACGAACCGGTGTCTCCAATCTGCTGGCAACAATATTTACCCCGCGATCGTCTCTTTGTTTCCGAAAATTGACGGCGGAGTGTAATAACCCTCTCGCCGAATGAATCGTGTGTCGTTATGAACGTAACGAAGAGCGCTTGGTCTCTCGAGATAAGTGGCCCGGTAAGTGAACAATCTGCGCTCCCGGAAGAACCAACTGGAAACGATGGACAAATTACTCGATTTATTTAATTTTATTTCGTCGAACGAAATTAATTAAACCCGATACGGATACGTACACAGTCCGCCGAGATTGCTTTCCCCTCGAGACCGAGCCGCAAACTCTTAAAAATAATAGCCGTTGGTCGCGTCGACCGACAATTTTGCGACTCGCGGTTATTCTCGCTTTTGATAGCTGTAATTTTGGCAAAGCGCGACGTTGTCGGCACGCTTCTTAGAAGCGGAAAATTGAAGTACGATGACACGACTTCATAGCTGGGAAAAATTTTATTCGGATGAATAGAGAATTTTATTAATAGAATTTTATTTATTTAATAGAATTTTATTCATACAATCAATGAATAAAATTTAATTCGACGCCATCGAATATATGTCCAATAGACCACGAATTTATCTAAATAATAATTCTTAGTAGAATATGGATTCATTTGAGTAAAATGGTATTCGTTAGCTAGTTAAGAATTTATTTGTACGGGAATTAATTCGGCAAATCATCGATTTGGATAAAAATTACACATAATTACAATATAATGTCTTTTTCTAGTTTAGAATATCTTCCACGTTAATTTTTACGTTTAACAGAAGTAATTATTCTTGGAGCGTAAAAAATGATGCAACAAAACTGTTAATTATTGCCATTGTTATTCGAATAATTTTATAATCTTTATTAACTCAAATACATAACGAAGAATTGTTCGAATAAATAGACAGGACAACTCGTTACGAATAATTGTAACTCGATTAAAACGTTCGACCAAAAAGGCCACGTTCGTAGAATTATTTTAGGGATTTATTTGACACAATTCGACCAATGTTCCGCTCAATTTATCGTAATTCGTCACGGAAATGTTCTCGTTCCGTAATAGAAATGAATTTTGACAAAGCGACGAATTAAATACGACGGAAGCGCGCAATCGCATTTAACACTCGCATGCGACACAATTTTAATATCACCATCCCCGTACGGTAGAACCCGTATTCAAAGAAGTAAATTCCTAGTCTCGCCGGTTTTTTTGAATCCCCGGTACATTAAAATTTACGTCCGCATGAAAATTCACGGTCCGCTCACGCTACATCAGTCTACAGTCGGAACGGTTCTGCAATTTTGCGCGGCACAATTTTTCTCGGAGCAGCAAAAATGCGCCGGGCAAAACGCGCGCCGGCGCTAATGCCGCAGAAAATAATCGCGCGGGGTCGGCGCGCGTGCTCCCGGAACGGATGAAATCAAATCTCTAATAAATACTTGAAGACGCAATTTGGCCGGCCCGGCGAAACAAAGCGGCCGCGCTGTGCTTGGCGCGACTATACACACGGTCTTCTTAAGCATGCAAATTAGCTGTGTCTGGAAACTCTGTAGCAAATCTGTAATCCGGAGCTTTGTTTCTGTCCTGTAGGTAATTAATATTTTTAGGTCTGGCTTACGGTTGATGTGAATTGTGCCTAACTAGCACGCGTGTTCAGGGTCGGACGGGATCGCCCGCTTGTATGAGTCGGATGGACCGTTTGTTCTGTCGTATGAACGTTTTCATTCTATTGAAGCACGCACCTTATACAATTATATATAAAATTGATGTTTTTGTAGTAAAATAAAACTGAAATAGATGTTGCGCGGTGCGTTACAGCGTCGACCGTATTTGATGACGATTGAATAACGCGCCTACCTCGCGATAAATTAATATGTTGAGGATAGATTTGAGGGTGAACTGAGATGGAACAAGGTGCCGTATTTAAACAAGGTTTAATAATAAAGAGACGAACTACTTATCACAAACTATAACAACTATGTACAAAATGTCGGTAGTCGGACTAGATGAGAAGTTACCGAGTGCAAAGTGGAAAGTGATGTAGGTACGCTTCTCATCCTCCGATTACGCCTTCGTATGTAAATGGCGTGGGTGGAGTTGGTGTTTCATTGGTTACTTAAATTATGTTAAAACCAATGAATATTAAGATGGCCAAGAAGAGGGGACAGCAGAAATCTGGGAGTTCCCAGATTTTCATTGTCCTTAGCGTCGTTGTCGCTGGCCGTACTCCTGCTCATGGCCACATCTGGTATCGGTTGTCGAAGGCCCGAAAGCTTCGACGCGGTATTATAAAGAATCTACCTGGGGGTCGTCATAAATTAATTACATAGGTCGCTCGCGACGCGACAATAGATATAACAAAATATTTTATTCCTCTGCTAGTGGCTACGGGTTCTTTCAGTACGTCTACGCAGTTCGAATTCTCGCAACCAAGTGCCCCAAGACCTCTGCCTCGCCACCCGTCCTCGAACTTCCACTTGGGCCCCCTTTCTTCCAATGTTTAGGCGATCTCTCATCAGCGACCAAACGAACGCCGTAGGAATTCTCGGGACCAGCGAACAGAGGATCTTTTCCGAGCTTCGCTTTCATTTTTGGGTTGCGGATCGCTTCGATTAAAAAGGATTTTCACACAGGCCGTAAGACACACATGGTTTTATTCAAAAGACAGTATAGAGTGTAGTATAGAGAAACAAAAGAGGTTCGCAACAAGTGAACGTAGCATCACGCGGAACTCGGCGTCGCAGAAAGAAAACGCGGCACGTTCAACAAAAATGCATAGCGTTCGATATTTTTACAGCATCCACTGTTTCATATCGTACAGCAAAACCATGGCACTAATTTAAATATATATATAAACTGCGGAAGCAATCAATTGTAATTACATCATAGTTTTATTGATCCATGAAACATTATTCCTCCGCGGATATTTATGCAAATCGAATGTTTTATTGGCTGCTTTAAGAGAGGTATTTCTCATATCTTTTTCTCTTGGACATGGGTTCGATTAACCCTTAATTAGGCGCATTAAGAAAATCACCCAATCAGGCGCATGGGCTCTTAAATAACCCCCAAAAAACATTGGGAAAGGAGTATCAAAAAGGAATAAAACTTAATGGATTTCTATAGTAATTAATAAAGTTCTTTAATATACTTAACTTTAAGAAACAAATACTTACTGTGACCCTGTGGCCCTGACCCCATGCGCCTAATTAAGGGTTAAACGTCGTATAAGTGTGCATAATCCGAAGTTTACTATTAACCCGTGAATTTTTATATGCATTTGAATTAGTGCATAGAAACGAGAAGTTTCCTCTCAACAGTTTCTGTTACTGTTAGAAATAACGGAGACATTTCGAGCTTCCTTGTTAGACCCACCTTGTTCAGCGAAATTCGATAATTTTTACGGCGGGCACACCGTGCTCGCCGGAGAAGAAGGATTTTCTGGTTGTAGCTGACCATCCTCGCAGCGCGTATTCTAATTTAATTAAAAACTTTCCGGGAACCGGTACTATTTATATATATATATATACATATATAAAAACCGGCTGGAATTAAAACTATGACACGCGGTCTAAATACGGCCGGCGTTGTAGCCGAAATTAGTCAAAATCCTCGCGCTCGCGCAAAGTGTGACTCGACCCGGCACGCGAAATCAGCTAATCGAGTTTCATTCGCCCGCTTCGTTCGTATAATTTATTATCGCGTAGGCGCGGCCGCTGTTCCATAGCTTCGCGAAATAAAAGTATTAATATTTGTTCGACTAGTTCATTGCCGTAATGGAAAGCCAATGATGCTCGAGGCGAACGTGAATGTTCTTTAATTCTTCAGCGAAGAAAGAATTAAATACACGCGTGGTATTTAGTTCTTGCAATTGGTGCAGACAATTTTTTATTTTTCATGAACATACGATATGCAATAAACAATTTGCGAAAGAGTTTTTATTACGCAAGAGTTTCTATATTCGATACTGTAAATTAATTTCTTCGGGGATACTGCCACGCGTGTGTACGTTTAGTTTTTTTCTATAAATTATAATTATTCTAAGGGTGAAGAAAATGAGAATCGGTTAAAAATCTATTTACTACAGAATCCCTGAGAAATACGTAAACAACCTTATCGAATGAGATGAAATGGATGATAAATAAAAAAGAAACAATTAAATAGATTGTTCCCTACTATAATTCATCCCTGATGAGCTTAAGGGATATAAAACCGATTATTTCGATCGACATGGTAGATTTAATATTAAGAACAGCTTCTGGTTGCGTTAAACCAGTATTACCATTGGCAAAATCAATTTCCCCCTAAATCTCGTCTATGTGAAATAATTAGTGGAACAGAGACCGTGTACAAAGATCGGAATGGGCGTACCGAATTCGGTGTACCGCAACGAAGTATCGCGAATCCTTGGTTTAACGACGATCTCGTCTTGGTCGCCGGTGACAGGTGTTGCCGGTGCTTGCCAAGGTCAGTAATAGTTTTACGAGTAGAGTTCCGTGACAATGGAGGGAGCGAAACGATAGAGAGAGAGAGAGAGAGAGAAAGAGAGAGAGAGAGAAACCGCTTGTAAACTGAACGAGCGCCGTCCCGGCGTATCGCGGCGGGTATCAGGTAGCGAGTAAATCTGAAATAAAGATCCACGGGAGTGCAATCCAGACAAATGGCGGAACAAGGCAGTCGTGCGAGCCGCTTGGTAGTGTTATAACGCGACTCAGGTGCTCCAATGAAACTATAATATTATCCCACGCTCTTCATCTTCACGCTCGAGGCGAGATCGGCGAGCCGCAGCCCTCCGCGTGGGAGCCCATTCCGCAACGCGCTGTTGTAACGCGGGTGCATCGTGTGTGCGGCGCGCACCGCGAAAAAGAAGATCCATAGCGCATCGTGCGTCACATTAAACGGTGCCACCAATCTAAGAAGATGGAAGGTCGGCCTAGGAAGCCGCTCGCAGCCCTGCAATATTGCTAGTGACTTAAGCCTCGGAAAATTGGCTCATTTATCTCGCTCGCGGGGACACCTCACCGACGCGCGACGCGACGCGACGCGACGCGGTATCACGCTCGGAAAAACATTTCCGGAGGAGATAACGCCGCTGTCTTCGTGCCCTCTACCCCTCGCTTCTCCCGGCCCGTGTTTTGCATCGTCCCGGAAGAACAACCTGCGCGATTGCGGGTCTACTTGAAATTCCGGATTCGCGGTTTTTGAGTCGATGAGATGAACGTCTCTCCGCGTAGATCGCTTTTTCCAGTTTCAGTGCTTCGCCGTACTGGTATCGACACCAGCGGTACGCTGCTGGATAGAATCGTAAAACATTTAAGAAATTTATTGATATAGGAATTTCATAGAATGATTAGGTTAAAATGGTATTTCGTGTCGAGCAATTTAGTTTACCCTCAGGTGATATTTTCATCAAACGTTTAACTTAAACCAAAATCACAGTTATAAAATATACGATAAAGACTGACGAATTAAATTTGATTTGACGCTATCAAATAAATATTCAAACAAATACGAATATTCGTTTGAATACAAATGTATCTAGATATAAAATTATCCGAATGAAATTATATTCCAACAAGAATTCATTCGAATAAAATTTTATTCGAATAAGAATTTATTCGTATAGAAATTCGTACGCAAGATAATTGATTTGAGAAAAAATCATTTTTCATAGTTCACCGATTTATTTCTTCCATATTAATTTTTCGAATTACATATTCGGGATTTATTAAAATTATATCTATTTATTATTATTTTTACTATTTACAATATTTCTGCTTTCAACGACTCGTATGCGTTAATCAGAGATTGGTGAATGAAACTAATAAAAATTTTCAATTAGTTGTTAAAAACCATAGTATATTAAACGTCTAAACAATTTTGGATAATGGAAAATGGATTCCCACTTATTTTACAAAAATGGTTAATTAATTTAAACGTTATATAGTCGTTTATTTTTCGTTTCTAACTAATTTCATTTACTTATAAGAGAATCTTTCTTATAATTTTTCTCTTTGTTTTATTTTTTAAGGAGATATGAATAAATTGTAAAGAGACGGTTTTGGAACTTTACGGACGCTTACCATGAAACTTGTGTTTGTTTTGTTTGCCAGGATAGAGGAACAGGGAACTCGATTTTACGGTCGTCTTATTGGCTGGCATTTGTGATGCTCCTACTCTTTCACTGTCGCCTAGATTCAATCAAACCCCGCCCACCCGCGGCTAGCCGTATGATATAGTGCAGCGATGCAATTCTAAGGAAAATAGCCTATCGACACCTCTTCCATAAACCATTTATTCTAAATAAATCACGTTCGCGTTCGTAGCTTCAATTTTTCTAATAGTACCACCGCTTCGTAGAATTAATTACTGCAAATAGAGGAACTCTGGCGTGCTTCTATGTTTTATTATGTAACATAACAACTCACACGTTTATATTTACTATATATATATTCTGGTAGCATCTATTGTTTTACTCGTGTACAATTTTTTAATCTTTTACTGTTTTATGCGTAACATGAATTACTGCTTCCACGCTTTAAATCATGCTTATAGTCTGTGCAATAAATTCGGCGCGGTGTCTTTTTAAAAGATTAACCTAACGGCGTGTTACGTGACATTAAAATTACATTTTAATGACTTCTATAGTCGCCGCGGAAAGTAAGTTAGCAAACTCTAAAGTTTACAAATTTATTGCGCGAAATGGCCGAGCGAATGGAAGTTCGGAATATTCAATAATTGACGACAATATGTTCGAGAAATTTTTAACTTGCTTTCCGAGGTGATTGTCATTCTGAAAATCCACTTTTCTCCGTAAACAAAATATTCAGAAACTCAATTTCCACTTTTATCGCATAAAATTTCATAGAAAAGTTATCTTTTTTGATCTTGATAAGATCTTCAGAGAATGAAAAAATGATTTCGTTACATTTTTACTTTTGCTACGAGAAACTGATTAATCTTTAAAATATTACGCAACGAAAAGATTTTACTTTAAGAAATCTTTACAGCAATTTGTTTTGGGCGAAGCTCTTTTTCTAAGAATTTTATCTTTAAAAGATCTTTTGCCTGGATTCATCTAATAAACCAAATTTAAAATTAGTAATTAAATTAATAAATAAGAATTGCACACTTATCTTAAATAATATTATTCAAACAATTATAAAGTAAAACAACATGTTATTTAAAATAACGTTTCAAACAATATTATCTCAAACAATTACAAAATAAAATAACATATTCTGTTAAATAATGTCTTAAATAATATTAATAAGATTATATTAAGAGTATATTAAGATTAACAAAATTGATAAATGCCAATGTATTACATTGAATTGATTTCAACTATTGAAAAAAGAAATAACTTTAATTTACATTTGTTGCGATTGATGCAGACAATTCTTATTTCGCATAAGAATCCACGCTACACGGATTACAGTCGTGAGAGTAATAATTAAATAAACTAACATGTTATTCGAAATAATATCTGAAGTACTATCACTTGAAATGCAACGGGGTTCGCTTCGGTCTACTCAAAAGCTGGGAAAGTTCTTCGAAAATTATACTGAAGCACCACAATCGAAGGAACAGCGTCTGCCCCCCCCCCCCCTCCCCCCCCTACCACGGTTGCTCTTTACCCCGCGGTATAAGTGAAAACCGAAGTAGATAGAGGGGATTTTTCTGGGAAGGGAAGGGGTGGGGGGGATGTAAAGCCGCCAGTCAAGTATGTAACGCGACGAAATATCGGATTTAAGAGTTCGCGGGCTCATTCTCGAGTTCGAAGATGCGTGGCGGGCCCAACGAAGCGAAAAGGATGCTTAAGGACAGCCGAACGAGCGGAAACGTGAAACGGGACGAGCAGCCGCCGTCGGAGTTCCCGGCTTCCCAGCCTTTTTCCACTCCTCCACGCTCCTCCATTGCTACGCAATTTTCGTCCTACGATGTAAAAGTTTTTACAACGTTTCATCCCGACCTTTTCCCCCGAAAGTTAGCTACCAATCTATTTTTTTTTTCTTTCGCCGTCTCCCGAACGGTCCAGACATCTGCGCGCCTTTGAAGAATTTCCAAGTGTCTACTGCCATTATGCGGCACTATACCTGCCCGCCCCCTCCGCTCGGGAAATCATTTATCCATGATTTTCAATAGCCAACAACTGTTTGCGAACGTTGAGCGTTTGTTCTAGGATGGGATATTTTTTAAAAATTATTGCACGTTTTCGATCCAATTTTAGTAATGTAACGTTGCTTGTTCTTTTGTAATCAAGAAGATAATGATTTATAATTTCTACTTATTATGTAATTTATATATACCATATATGCATAGACAAAACTATTATTTTTATTCACTTATTTACTTATTTATACCAGTAAATAAATTTCTACACAAATTAGTAGTGATTACATTTATACAGAAATGTACAATGCAAACTAAATTTATATAGACGTTTATAACAAAAATTAAATTTATACGGAAATTATTATTATTCACTAATTTCCTTATTTATACAAGAAATTAAATTTGTATACAAAATAGTAGTCATTACATTTATACAGAAATGCATAATACAAACTAAATTGATATATAAACTTATAACAAAAATTAAATTTCTACGGAAATAAATTGCTTAAATACGCATTAGAAACATTCCGCCGTAGTCATCTTCCGCGTCCGGTCTCGCATCGCTCGCTTCCAATGCTAAGTGCGTCGAATTGATCGATTGGTTAATTCCATCCGAGAACACAGAGACGATAGCGGTCGAACAGTGAGACGTCGTCGCGCGGAAGATTGATAAACGCGGGGAAAAAAATGTCCGGAAAACTCTCGCCGAGGCTACCGAACCGATTTAACGGCCGCCACGGTGAAGTGAAGTTCGGCTCTAATTTATCGCTCGCGGGAATTTATCTAATTCTGACGGTTTCGTGCGCGACGAGAGATTAATCAGAGACGCGAGTCCCTTTTCTTATCGGGAATAGGTACGAAAATCGTCCTGGGACGGTCGATTTTAATTGAATTTGCTTGAAAAATGGATAGTTTAAGCCCGCGAACGAATTCGATGAAGTCTTGATTAACTTTCTTCGTTCGTTCGCTCGTTTTAGATTCCTGTAGCCGGAAACCACCAATAAAGTAATTCCGCTCGATGGCGATTACATTAAAGACGTCCAGCCAGAACCCCCCTCTCTCTCTCTCTCTCTCCTCACTATTGCCGGGTTACCGAGCGTGCCATTAAATACCGTTCGAACATTTTCCCGGGGAGCGATATTTATGACGGCCGACGTCACGTTATGCACTTTAGACAATGACCAATGCAATTGGTGCTGAGGGGCTTAATAGTATCTTCATCTTCCATCGCGATAAATTGCCATTCAATTACGCCGCGACTCGCTCCGTGCTACGCACCGCGTGCCATAACGGCCGCGTCATAATTTTACCGTTCGGCTCCGGACGAAAAATAACGAAGAGAAGACCGTGTAAACATTTATTCCACAAGGCATCGTTTACAGCGTGCTGTTATTAATAGATCCACTGGATTGATAGTGATAATAATAATTGTTATTCGTATGCACAGGTAGAGATCTTTGATATAAAGAAAAATTGTATAAAAATGTATACAGTGTGGTCTACCGAAATATATTTTTCAATAGTAATCTTATGAAAAATTGTCTCGTGTCGAAAATGACGCCAAAGTAGGATTACAGCGTGTGATTAATAGATCCACTGGATTAATAGTAACAGTAATTATTATTCTATGCACAGGTAGAAATGTTTGATATAAAGAAAAATTGTATAAAAATGTATACAGTATGGTGTCCACCTAAATATGTTTTTCAATATTAACCCTTTGCACTCGAGTGGTGACTCTGAGGCACCACTAAAATTGTTCTGTTACGTTGCAAAATAATTTTGGCAACAATAAGGTCTAGATTGAAAAAATTATCAAGTAGTAAAATTGTTGGCAGGAGTCGCAAGAATAAATTTTGTATTACAAAAAAATTTATTTTGTTAAATAGAATGGAAATACCACGAGCCAGAAAAATTATCTCAGATTTACAGTTAAAACGGCTCCGAGTGCGAAGGGTTAATCTTGCAAAAAATTGTCTCGCGTCGAACAAGACGCGAAAATAGGTTTTCCATTTTCTTCGATATTTACGTATAGAAAGAAGCGACATCTTCAACGAATTAGATTAGAAAATCTACGAATCTGAAACTAGGATCGTTGCAACTGCACACCGTGCACCTTCGATTACATTTTGCAGACCATTTGGCTGATCGATGATCGGCCGTAAACCCGCGAGGCCCCCATTAACAGATTCGCGCGATCGACGCGCGAATTATTCTCCGGTCCCGTTAACAGACAACATCGCGACTAATGGAAGCACAACACCCGCGTTATTATCTTTTAATACAATTTCCAACTTGCCGCGACAAATTTCGAAACGTCTCGAGGACCCGCGAAAGTTCGAACGTCGCGTTTCAAAAACATCTCGCCGTCTCCCCACCCCCCCCCCCCCCCCCCCCCCCCCCCCCCCCCCCCGTCCGCGGTCCGAACGAATGTGGGGCGCCGCGAGTGTAAAGTTTTAATTAACAGAAACGCCTTAATTAATAGATAATGAGTTACACCCATGGTCGGTTGACTTAGCGGCGCGGCCGCCGGGGGCCGTAAATGAGCAAAAGTATTTTAAGACCGCTCCCCGAAACTTGCGGATCGAGCTAGGTACTTCGCGTTGATACGGAAAGTTGCGCCGCCAGTTAAAAGTGAACGCTGCATAAGCATGAAAGTGTAAATAGGTCGGACGGACTTGAAAGGGGAATCATATTTAACAATTTCACCGGCATCGCGGCGAAACGGCGAAGCAATATTATCCGGTTGTGCTTGCGATACTGAAAACGCATTTTCGTTGGAAACGAAATCAAAATCTCTACGGTTGTTAATAACATTTTTATCGCGGCGCCCTTTGAGCACAAACACTTGCCATAGGTTTTATCGAATTTCCATTCGAAGCTACGAAATTCGTATTATTCAAATGTTAATATATGAACAGTGATATTTTCATACTTTTTACAGAAATTTTATAATCTCACGTAGAAAAAGTAAACACATGAAATCATATTCGATTTATTCTTTCATATTATTTGTATAAGAATTTAATAATTTAAACAAAGTTAAACATATAAAATTATATTCACCCTGACCTCCCATTCACCTTAATTAATTTTAATTCCGTTTACACAAGCTGACTCGTTAATAAAATTTACCTTCCACGCAAATTTATTAATGTACCAGATAATTTAACGTTAACATAATATATGTTACCGTGTTACGAGCACAATGCATCGGAAATCTCGACGATTTAATAAGTTGCAGCCTTTTGCAAAAATCATGGGAACGCACACGGTTAACGTTGCGCAGCCGGGCTTCGTCAGGGGGTTGAATTACACGCGAACACTATCGCGCACGGCGTGCAGTGGTTCGCCGGGAAAGTAAACCCTGTTCACGTTCCGGATCAATGGCCACCGACTAGAGATTTTAATTGGCAGGCTGAGCAATTAAAAAAAAGAAGAAAAAAACTATATTATAGAATAGAGTACGCGGCACTCCGCGAGTCGTATCGGAATCGTCGACGCGGCCCCCGCGAGTGGCTATCTCGACGGACGTGAAAAAATACGTCTACGGGAACCAAAGACGATCGACGATTCAAGAATATTTCATTTTAATGTCTTCCTGATGAAAAATCGGGAACAACTGTTCGGAGGGTTGATCGATGGTTTCGCAAACGTGATATATGTAGACGTAGAAAATCGAACACTGATCGATAGGTTGCGGGGAACTGCAACCTATCTTCATTTGAACCCCCTTGGGAATATGTGGTAACCAGTTTGCCGCAGTGGCTAGACGGCGTTCAGAATTTTAATTAGGAATTCGGGGCCCTTGAGTTTCTTCCGACTTTTCAATAAAACTTTCAACTGGTACACTGCGGAGTTTCATTTTGTACATCGGACGGATGCGACGTCGCTTTTCGCACCTGCAGTCGCCGCGCGGGTAAACTTTTCTGCGGGATCCGAACGGGATCAGGGAAATCGATTCAGACGTGTGCGGAATATTATTAATACCTCTTAAACGTTGTTGAACGACGGGACATCGTTGGCGGTCAATTATCGTGCCGGATCTTTTGGGAAGATTTCGCAGGTAGTTTATTAATGACGAGTGTTGCTTGCGTGAATATTGTAAATTACATGTTACCGATATTTAGCAATTAATGGTATTCGACATAGATAGAAATTATTTTTGCATATATTTGGATAATGTTAATGTTAGACGGTCACCTTGAATGATATTTTTACTGAGATATCAGAGATATTAAAAATTCAATCTCTTTCAAGGAATAAACGTAAAATATCGAGTATTGTAAAAATATCATAATTAATCTGTGGATCTGTGTATAAAATTACAATTGTCTTCATTAATTGCAAGAAACAATAGCTGCATATGTTACCTTTACATTTGTTTAATTCCTAAATTTTCAGAAATTATGTCATACCGTTTCTCTTGCAATGTATAAAATTAACAGATTTTTTAAATATTCTATGCTGTTCGATTAACAGTTTCATAGCCAATTATTTGACTGCATACACATTGTAATACAATTTCGATATTTATGCACGATAAATATACAAAATTCATATGACATTTATGATGGGAAAATATGCAAAATCTGTTCGAAAATATGTAAATATACACGATGTTAAGCTTGTACTATTGATAAATATTAAATATCAAAAAACGTTATCACCGTTTCAATATAAGTTATCTGGTAAACTTTTAATTCCTGAATGATTTTTTTTCTATATTTTAAGTTAACCTTTACATTAACACGTTAATTCTGTTATATAAATTCAATTTTAACAGTTATTTTGTATTTAATTAATAGAAATTATGAACGAACATTTATTAGATATTTTAAATTATAGCACTTTATATTATAATTCAATTTGTTAAATGAAATTTTTTATTACATTTGACTGTTTTATTACGTTTGACTATTTGATTAACTTAGTTTAATATAATAATAACAATAAATGCTCTAATTTTGTATTGCATTAGATAATTATATATATTATTATATATTATATATGCAATAATATATTTCTCTTGTCTTTACTTTTTATTGTAATATTACATAAATCTGCATAACATATGTCCAATGCAAAATATACAAAATAAAAAATATATTTTTGAAATAACATAATAATGACATAAACTGGTCAGGTCTCATTGATCTGTTTATTGTCTGAAAAGATATACACCTGCTTAACCCTTTGCCGTATTCTGACGAGTCTGGCTCGTCATATAGATTTCTATTAATATCTCGTTAACTATAAATGTTATTCCGTGCACTTAAGCCTGAATAAAATTCTGTCCACTTGTCGTCGGTATTCAACCATTTACTTAAATCTAGACAATAGTGCAATAAATATTCTTCTTGTCTTTTCTAGGAAATTATTAAAATAAAAAAAGCGCCCATCCTTGCAACTACGAACAAAATTCTACGGCAAAGGGTTAAACATTCGCTGTCCAGTAACAACAAGAATCGACTATTACCGTTTCATTCGCCGATCGTATGCAAATCAACAAAATCATCCGCTATAAAATACAACGCCGTATTGGAGACGACACGATGTTACTAAAACAGCGTCGCAACGAAACAGGATCCGGCGAACCTCGAAATTTTCCAACGCGTAAGAAATTGTTCGACCCTCGTTACCGATTAACGTCGGCGCCGGAATACTAATTGCAGAAATTCCGGCGGAGGTATTTAAAAGTTTCGCTGTTCAGCAGCGGTGGCAACGACGACGACGACGACGACGACGACGACGACGACGGCGGCGGCTGGTCAACGTTTTCGCCTAATAAACCCGTATCTGGGAATATATTTTTTGCTTGTCGCCGCGGCCCCAACTAACCCCATTAATTCCGCGGAGGCTAACAAGAAGGCAGGAGAGCAGATACGTTGGACAGAAAAAGGGCTCGACCTCATTTGTCGCCGGCATCAATTAACGTCGATTGCGATCAGTTATGAATGCGTTTATAATATGCGCCTCACGCTCGATGCTGAGTGGGCTGTTTCACGTGGAACGCAGGAAATTATGCAGGTGGCTTCCTCCGTCCTCCCCCCACCCCTCCTATTTCTCTGTCTATCGTCCGGCAGGCCTGCATTCCACGGTGATCCCTGTTCCATCCCATTTTCCTCCGCGCGTGTGTTATGAAAGAGCGAGAAACAGGATAAAAGGGAAAATGAACGAGTGAATGCACGCGCGCGCGTCGCACACACGTCGCGCGTGTACCGCGTGTGCACCGGTCGAGGAAGAGAGAGAAAGAGAGACGAGGAGAAAAGAGCGATGGGATGGGGTGGGCCGCTGCCCCGCGGTCTACATTTTACATAATTTCGCGCGAGCATACACGTAATGAAACAGCAAAAAGCTTGTTGCGAGGAACACTTAGCAATGATTCGAACCGCGACTCGCGAGCCAACCCTTTTTTTTTTATTCCCGATCCGATCGCCTCCGGTTTGTCGTGCGCGACATCAACGTCGATTGGCTTCTTAACGAACCTAATTACCGATTCCCGATCGGCGATTACTCGCTTTGATGCGGCTCGCGGCGGATCTTCACGGGAATCGTACAATTGCTCGCGTAACGTGAAATGGGTCTCTCTTGTCGTTGCGAATGCGGTACAGTCGGTGCACAAAGTGTTCCTAGATTGTTTAAAACGATTTGATTTTATTTAGAATTGGAACAAAACGATTTAAATTCTTTCGCGACGTTAGAGGGATTGTTTAGAGCAGGGCTTCTTAAACTTTTGTCATTCACGACCCCATTTATGATTGCGAGTTTCTTGACGACCCCATAGAAATATAAAAGAAAAATAAATTAATATTTTTTGATGATTTATTTATTAGGTAACAATATACATATACATATGAAAATATATAGCTTTAGAATTCGTTTTGAAACATACAAAAATCTAAAATTAAAAATTGCACAAAAAATTATAAAATTGTATTTATTATAGTTTCAAAAATAAAAGTGGATGACATTAAAATCTCTCGCGTCCGCAGAATTTTGCTACGCGACCCCAAATGGGGTCTAGTTAGGTATAGTTTAAGAAGCCCTGGTTTAGAGGGATCAGTTTATGGGAGACCATCGAAGAATATTGTTCTCACAAAATTGCAATTGATTGACCGAGCAAGGGAATGAAAAAATGATGTTTTTTCAATTGTTTTATACGAAGCAATAACGAGAATATTAAAAATGCATTTCGCAGATCCACGCTGTACATTTCATTGAAATCGGTTGATGCGTAATCAAGATACAGCCATTGTCAGTTGTGTCGGAATTATTCCTTTTTGATCGAAATTCATGGAAAACTGCCATTTGCGCGGATTTTAAATGTTAACAGCCCGTAACAACGTCGACCGATCACAATGAAACTTTCAGGGTGTTTCAAAGTTATCGAGATTTACAAAATACAGTTTTCTATATTTTCGTTGTAGCTTTGCATAACAAAGTTGAGAGAACATCGTTTTTTTAGTTTTTTATCATGCCGGAAATTCGTGAAAAATAAATTCTCTAACGTTCCAAAGATATTTAGAACGCTTCGCCAAATCATGGAAAAGTTATTCCGTTTTGAAAGGGCACAATTTGAACTTTGTTTATCAAACATTGATCTTGTATAGCGTCATCTCGTGTACTTAAAATTCAATACTATTTTCATTCAAAGACGTTGATAACAGAATAATCGGAAGAAATTAAAAATGTTTATATTTAGTAGATTAGATATAATATCTTTCGTCACACTTTTGTTATTAGATCGCAATTTTTATGCAGAAGCTGTCTGTATTAATTACAAGATAGAGAAGCTACATACACAATGATCTTAACGCTTTATCGACTGATCGTAAAAATTAAGCTCAATGTTAAATTTTCGTTTCTATTTTAATATTATTTATTTTATTAATTCACGAGAGCTATTTAATATTTAGAAAATGAACACGTTTATCTTAATAATAAATCTAACACGTTTATCTTAATAATTGATATTAAATTATTGGTTGCAATGACAACTGATTTATAGGCTGTCAATCAGAGAAAAAGCCGACTTACAGCATACCGGTGAATAAATTGTTAACGCATCAAAAACAATAAAATGGTAGCTTTAAATTCTTCAAATAATTTCTCGGTTTTGTACAAATGAAGATTTCGAAGTGCATCGAAGCAGAGGCAATACAAGGTACAACTGATAATAAATCGCGCGGCGGTGATCGATAAACGTGACTTCTGTGAACAAATTAAGCCAGCAATAATGGCCGACGACTCTCCCAGAAGTATCAGACACGTCGCGTCTTGCTTATTCAGTGTTATTGACACGACCCCGGCGATCCCCGTCGTTTTCACCGTAATTGTTGAAGCGGAATGCTCACGTTCATTCTTCTTCTCACATTTAATCCGAGTCAAGGTTCTCAATGTATAATGGATCTTCGTTAAATATCGACGTCTTTGGTCCAATGAAACAGGATAGATTCTCTTTGATGGGTTTTCCGATACGCGGGTTCTATCTGATTTCCCAACAGACACACCGAATGTCCAGTCACTCGTAAAACCATTATTCTTAAACCGGAGATAAAATCCAGGGAAACCGCTTTTGTTGTAAACGTTAAACCGCAGAATAACAATATACTGTTTTCGGGATTTCGCGAGAGTATCCTGACAAAAACTTTCGAAAATTCGCCTTCTCTCGTTACAGTTAACAATTCATTTGGCTACCTTTTGAAAATTGTAAAATTAATTTGTCACTCTTATTCCAGTCTTTGCACATTATTTTTGATAAATTACTGGGCTCCAAAAATTCCGAGATTAATCGTCTTGTTACATTTTTCGTTCGCTATCTTTAATACATTATTTGACTATCCTTTAAAAATGCTTAGATTAATTGTCTTCTCTTGTTACACTGTTTGTTCGCTATGTTTAATCAATTTTTGACGAAGTACGAGAGAAACAAAAGGAAAACGTCAACATCTCTCCGGGGAGAATTTCTCCGAACAACCATCTTTGGCGATTCTATGGTAAACGTGAGTTCCGCAATTTATTACGAAGGATCATTTATTTAAGATGGAATCGAGTGCGTTGATTTATCGACCGATAGCGGCTACGATAACGACGCGTTTACACCGCGTAACTCATTTCGAAAGAGGCGTGGTCTCGCTACGATTGGCTTCCGAGCCGACCAACCTAACGCCGAACAAGTTCCCCGTAAATCCATCCTTCGAGTCGCAATGATCGTAAATAAAAAAAAAAGAAAATTGTCGACACGTAAACCTAGAGTGTTAAAGCGACGCGGGAAAAAAGATGTTTCGCCGGCGCGGCCCGCGGCGATACGTGCTCGAAACGAGAGAACCGAAACGGCGCGGACACGCGAGACGGGCCCGGTCACGCATCACGGATAATACGGTCGCCAGGTTAATTGGTAACGTTAATACCCCACGGCCGGTACACGCGTGTACGTCGCCGCTAATAACTGTTAATTGTCCGACGCGGTAATCCGAATAGTTTCGCGGCGACTCGGCCCGAGAAGAGAAAAAAACGTTCGAATAAATTTCCCCCGATAGCAACAACGAGCCGATGTTCCCCACACCGGGGCCTTCTCCTACACACAAATAATACACACCGTTCGATATTTACACGTGATTGCATGGCGTGCACGCGATCCTCGTTTCCGCCGGAATCGATTTAAAGGCGGCGTTCAATTTCATGTGGACCAGAAGACAGCAATATTATTGGAGGAAAGAGAATACGTCTGTGCGGGGAAACAATGAAATAAAGGGATGGAGTGAGAGAGGGAGGAGGAGAGAGAGAGAGAGAGGAGGGGGAGGGGGAGAGGGAGCCGGAGAGCGTCAATCGACAGTTTCGAGGCTGGTAGTATACAGAGGCGCGCACGGGGAAAAATCGAAAAACGTGACAAGGATTGCCGACTGATGCAACGCGTCAACGTTGAGGACAACCGGTGAAGAATTAATCTCGGTGACAGAAGACCTTCTATGGCTGGAAAATACAAACTGGAGGAAAAAAATAGTGTGCGGATAGACAGATTGACTGACGGATAGAAATGTAGACATCTGCAGGACCGTGTCCTGTGTCCTGTGTCCTGCGCCACGGCCGAGGCATTTAAGATCATCGAATCCGATTTATCGTTCCCGGATCGTTCACATGTCCGCAATATTTGTCGCCGCCTTTAACAATAATAATCCGGACAATTTTTATTTATTTATTTATTTACATATTTATTTATGACAAATGAGCCGAATATTCTTTCACTTCTTCCAATGATGATAATAATAGTAATGCTAATGAGATAATAATAAAAATGAAACCGATACAATTGCGATATACGAAACTTAAAACCCTAGCTTTTAATAACATTATAGAGTTAACATTGATATTGATCCAAGTCATCGGCAAAGAAATCAATGCCATTACTATGAGTGTTAACAACGGCGACGATCTTTTTCAGAGAGTCAGTACTAAAAATAGATACAGACACGGAAGAAGATACAAAAACTTTGTGGATTTTTATGGAAATTTATTACAGCATTTTAAAAATAGTTACATCGAGCTTGAAATCGTCGGATGAAGAATTTTGAAGAATGTCATAGGAGATAGCTCGACGAACCCTTGTCTGTGTTCCATTTATTACACGTTCCTATAAGTGATATTATATTTTCGTCAATCTGCGTTACACTGACGGGTTTGCCATTTTTCGAGACTTGCATTGAAAATAGCTTGGAACAAACCCGGCTTGCAACTTTTAGGTTATGTTCAAATAGAACTATATAGGATATTTTCGCCAACCTGAATTACTTTGACAGGATCGTAATTTTTAAAGCTTTATGGGCACTTTGCTATGTGTGGTTTAGTTAGATCAGTTTTCTTATAGAGGAATCATGATTAGTGCTTAATGGGCCCAGACCTTATTTAAATTCCCTTTGTCGTTTCCTGAAAGAAAGATGCTTCAGTTTTGCTTCTCGTTAAAATCGAGATTCATTCGATATAAAATTTTCGGTAAAATCTTGTTGAAACGGCGGAGTGATCCTAATGATTCTTCGTAGCTGTAGATGATATAGCCTTCATATGTGTTAAGGTTTATTCGCCTTTCACTCGATGCAAGTTAAGAAATAATTAAGAAGATGTCATTATGCAGAAATCGTTCGATTAATACAATATTTTCATTTATGTTTCAGGTGAGTTGCCCTGTCATAATGCTGTAATTTCCTTTGAAAATGTAACGTGTAAAACCGTGAAGCAAGGCGATAGGTAATGTATTTGAAAGATTTATTTATTAACCCTTGAGTGGCGGATCATGTTCACAAATGTACCATTGAAAATATTTACAACAATCCTGAGCTTCGCTCGATTTTTCGAAACATATTTTTGAAAATATTTCTTGCTGTAATATTTAAATATTGCTTAACAATCGACCACTAAAATCATAGTTAAAGCAATTTAATTAATTAAAGCGAACCTAGAAAGTTAATATTTATCACAGGGGATGGCAATAGAACACTTTAGCATCCGAAATGTTCTACTCAAATTCAATTGGTCAAATATATTACAATAAAAGTAAATTTTCAAGATTGGTCAGAAATTAGTGTCACCCATGACGCGACGCTCAATTTGTCTAGAATTTATTGTTTAGTAATTTATTCTATTTAATTACCGAAAATCGAATAGCAAATTGAATGGTTTAGATTCTCTGGGTCAAAATTGACGCAGCCACCGTGTCGCGAGGATTAATCAAACTATCGCAGGGCGCTCGGGAAAAACGAAACTCCGCTAGACAGTTCTAAAATGTACGGCGGCATTCAAAAAAATGTTTGTTTGAAAGGGTTCGCGCCGGCGGTCTACCTACATGGTCGCAACTGCATTCTATTCAAGATTCTTTCTGCGCACCAGACTGTGACGCAATACCTTGGGCATAGGACATTATGCAATTTCGTGCTGCAATTAATTGTGGAGATCCGTAACGTATTTATTGTGTCAACAACCCGGAGAGAACACACCTAGCACGGAAGAGGAAGTAGACGAGCAGGAAGAATGAGAAAGCTCACAATGGATCGTCTTCTGAAAGAACATTAAAATCCAGAAAGCTCTTTCTTCCCTTCTTGCCGCGTGTTTTTTTTTCTTTCTCTCTCTCTCTCTCTCATTTTCATTTACAACCGCCGCGCGTTACGAACGCGACTCATTATGCAGTAATTTTCTAACCCGCTCCGCGAGTTGTTGTTGTTGCCGTTGCTGTTCCTTTCGTTTCCTTTTCGTTTTATTTTCAGTTCAGAATTCGCCAGGTCGTTAGCGGGGGCTGTACACTGAATCCGCGAGCCCCCCACTCCCCACTACCCTCCCCCACACACCGGCTAAACCGAATACTTTCGACAAATCAAATAGCAGGTTCTCCGGGGCTGAAAACCTTTACAAATCGATCAGCGTGTTCCACCGTAACAACGTGCCCATCTCCGCTGCCTCTCGTTCAGCTGAACTGCATTTTAGAACTCGAGCTAAGGGTTGCACTTCAAACCGCTCGAATCGATAAATTGCAGTTCTCTTCTTCAATAAGCGATCCTGATTGCGAACGGTTCCGATCGACGTTGCCGATCTCTCGCGCACGGTCAGTCCTCGATTCTCGATCTCTTAAGCCGGCAGCAGCACCGCTTGGTTTCTGTTATTTCCTATCGCGAGACGCGCGTGATTTCACGCCTTTGCTCGGCGAACGACGGGTCAATCAGGACCCGGGCGCGCGATCTTACAATGAAGCGTTTCAGGAGGCGATGTTATTTTGTTCGCAACCTGGGAGTCGCGTCGAAAAGTCACATTTGATAACACTTATCGGAGTAAACGAAATAAAAGATTGGAAAGACATTTAGAACTTGACAACATTGTTGCGTTATTTTATGTTTATTACAGTAACGTGAACAGGAATTTATTTATTTTCTATTTTATAGAAAGATTCGCAGTATAATCTTTAGCAACGGAAACAATGAGATACTTAATGTATAAAATAATATAAAATAATATCAGAAAATAATCTTATTATTTTGCAGAATTTTCTGTTGAATCTTATTCAGCTTTCCATTATTTCATTTTTTAACCCCTTGTTCCACCATATTATTTACAATTAATATAATCACAAGTTTTTCGATTATAATCATTTCATAAGATAAAGAGGAATTTTATACTTATCTCGTAGCTAGATTTATTTCATTGTTTAAATATCGATCACAAGAGAGTGGAATTTT
This sequence comes from Augochlora pura, assembly GCF_028453695.1. NCBI lineage: Eukaryota > Metazoa > Arthropoda > Insecta > Hymenoptera > Halictidae > Augochlora > Augochlora pura. Next base: position 8,555,179 of record NC_135775.1, read on the forward strand.
CTTTTCTTTGATTTTATTCTTGTCGCGTCGATACCAATGGCGAGTTTGGTTTGTGTTTCATTCTATTGTTTTGATATTTCCTGTATTCAAATAGAAGCTGGTTAGTGGTCAGTGGCGTTTTGTTTTTGTGACGTTATATCCAAAGGGTAGTGTATTGTTTCGATATTTCCTGCATTGAAATAAAAGGTGTTTGTACATTCTGTTGTTACACGGATTGGCATTGTGGTTCTGTTTTTATAAATGGGTGATCGTGAGTTATTTTACTATGGATTGATCTGAGCGTTGAAATATTAGATCATCAACTCTAGGTTAACCCCTTGCACTATCGCTCCTTTCATGCTGGGACGATTAACACTTATTCATTCTTAATCATTTTTCTAATAGGACCAGATAATTTCTGTTTCCTGCATTGTCTTCATTTACCTTTGTTTCTATAGTTTAATAACAGATAAATTTATTTTTATTTCGATTTAGAAGAAATTAATAATTTATTTATTTAGTAAATCTTGCGTAAAATTTTCACCACGAGTCTGACTCGTTATTATAGTGCAAGGGGTTTACGGAGTCCGACAAAATTGCGGGTCATGAATTTCCTAATTTACGATTACTCAGACTGTGAATATACATTCACGAATTATTTAATCAATGTATATGTTACTACATGTGTTTTAATGCAAAATCGTCGTGGTTGTTTAGATCTGTATTTCTTGATAATTTATCTACAGTGTGCCCAATAATTAGTCGACACTCTAAAATATTTATATCTTCTGAACTGATTCAGGATTTTTATTGAACTTTTCAATGATAATGTAACATGTCAAAGATAATTGACTAGGTTTACGAAGCGTTTGCTTGCGACAAAATAGCGTCAGCGTGCGATAAAATTGTCGATGATCACGCAGGAAAAAGGTTATTTGTTCAAGCATCACAAAAATTTATAAAACATTATTAGAATATTACCTTCGACGAGCTAACCACACGTGCGAAATTTGAAGTAAAAAGCGTCGATTAATTATTAATTAATTAATTAACGAGCACACCTCAAATCACTTCCGCACGAATAAAATCATTTTCTGCGACTTCGAGCGCAGCTCCATCGCGTCTCGCGAGTTCAAGAACACACCGCAAAGATCGAGGGGGTCTAACGATCTCAGATGCCCGGAGGCGCGAGATTTTTTTCCGAGCCGCTCGGAACCACAGAAATTCGGGAGTCATTAAAAGCCCGGGTCTTCTCTCCTCATAGTTTTGTTCGGGGACCGGGCGACACGGTCGCGCGCCGGTTAACGTGCACGAAAAGCGGCCTCCCTTGTTAGTGAAAAATGCAAGATGATTTAGCCGAGTCTGCCGCGTCTAGTTCCGCGCCTCCCCTCCCTTCGGGGGCAACGCGGAAACTTTGTGCGGGTTGCTTGAATTAACGTTAGAGACTGGCCGGCTTTCGCGAGCTGCCGAAACCCTTGTTAGCATCTATTTTTTTTCGGCCGCGCCTAAAGCATCGAGCAGCTGCCAGGGCCGAGTGGAGAACCCACTTGGCACGGGAACCAGACCTACTGATCGGGTGCGAGAGTTATCGCCGTTGTTTTTCACGAATACGCTTCCCGACAGCCTGGCTAAGCTTTATAATACAGTGCAGACTGGTTGCATAAATCTGTGGAACTTGGAATCCCCGGGAAACACGATTTGCAGAGTGAAATGTCGGATAGGATTTTTCTCGGAATTGGTGGATAGAAGTGGATTCGAATGAAAATATTCTAGCGCGGCGAAGCCGTCTCTTATCTAAACGTTTATTTTTGTACTATTTAGCAGAACATTCTATTATCTAAAAATTGTATTCAAGTTTTTAATTTCCTTTAATCAGAATTGCGTGTGATCGTAAACCCTTGCCGTACTTTAGCGAGACAGACTCGCGATGAACATTTATAATAAAAAGAAATTATGTACGAATGTTAATCCGTTCCTTTAAGTAAAAATCAAATTTTATTCTCTCGTCACCGATATTTAGACATTCGAGTAGACGTATGCGAGCACGCATTAGAATAAAATTTCTTTTCTCGTCTAAGAAATTAGTGCGATCGAAAAAATTCTAGTCATAGTAAGTGTAAAGAAAATGGTACGGCAAGGGGTTAATTTTTAACACTGAATCCATCGATAAGGTATTTTGAATCCTCGAAGAAAATTGTTATGCTTCTTTCAGGAGATGAGTAGATATAATGATAAGTTAATGTGTTATTATACTTTATGTCAATTAAAAATTATCTACCTAAATTGCAAGACATAAAAGCCAATTACACATTTCTTTAACCATTTTAAACAGCGATACGTGAACACCCGCAAGTTCTTTCCACATTTTAATTGTTTTATCCCTTTGCACTCGAAGCCAATTTCAACTGCAAATTTAAAATAATTTTTCTAGTTTCTAGTATATAACAATATTCCTTCTATGCATATGAAATTGAGTCTCGTGACTCGTATATCAGTTACACTTTTCAATAATTTTTTAAATCTAAGCTTTGGCGATATCTATAAAAATAATTTTGGAATGTGTTCCGTCAATTTTAATGGCGCCATAGAGTCGCCACTCGATTGCAAAGGGTTAAATTATGAATAATCATATTTCCCATAAGTGTATAAAATCCACAGTCTAATTATCATTAAATCATCGATCTTTACTCATTCGTGCGACGTGCACATTTATGGATTACAAAAGATCGCTTACATTACCTAAAAGTAATTTTTTAACACAGTTTCGCTGCAACGGTTCTTTACCGAACTTCTCCATCGATTGAATGAACAAAGAACGATCCTTAACCCTTTGACTACTGTTGGCGCCTATTGGCGTCCGACACACGTTCGCTTCCCGGCACTGTAGGCGCCAATAGGCGTCAAGATCAAATTTCGCCCCCGTTTATTATTAAATTTGATTAATTATGTATTGCGTAATATTTATATTATTAAAATTATTATTCACTTCAACTAATATCGGTTTAATGTAATAGAATTCGATATTTTGAATATTTTAATATACTTCCTCAGAAAATGCATGTCTAACGAAAAAACTACGGCCATGCCAAAATCTGCCGTAGTCAAAGGGTTAATAATGAAGAACTGCATAAAGATCCGTCGTCTAGTTATCGTCATTTACGTACGGTCCTTTATGCATGCCGCATTTGAGACGCGTTGTTCCGCACGACAAATAATACCGACTTAAAATCTTTTCTGTGCACAGCGCTCGATGCGCGCCGTTCTCCGCAACCAATAACTCTGCGACCTCTGTCCCCCGCCACGGAAATATCCAAATGAGTTCGCATAAAGTATGTTCCGGACGAAATCCGCGGTTTTAATTGGATGTTTCATGGACGCAGTTAAGAACAGAGAGAGAAGCTCGCCGGGGAAAATATGAACGATAAAAGTACGGCGAGCGTCTTGCATGATGATCCGCCATTGCGGGCCGCGATATCGTATTCCTTCGGCCGACACGAATTGCGCAACAAAATCACCACTCGAAATTGGAATTATCCTAGAATTACCATCGCTGCCGGCCGATCGCGGCCCGTGGTGCATGTATCGATACACGAAGGCGAGAGGAGCGCCGGAATTAATGGGCGTCGAGCACGCACACGGGCCTGCTCTCTCCTCTCTCACCACTCTCTCTCTCTCTCTCTCTCTCTCTTCCTCTCACCTACTCTCTCTCTCTCTCTCTCTCTCTCTTTTTCTCTTTCTCTCTCCTCTCAACGTGTGCGTCGAATACTTCGCCGAATTGTTTCGTTTCGATTGACCAATCAGCGGGAACGGCCGGCCGAAGATTTTTCACTGTGCTACGCGGCGGCGGCGGCGGATTGTAACGACGGCCGGCAATTATCCCCGAGGTTAATTTCCACAATTATGCGGGGCCCATCCGAATCACGGTGACTCCATCCGGGGACTCGAAATGAAATTGACTAGCCGACTGGCGCGTTCCATTTATATTCACAGATTGGTAGCCGGTAACGAGCGTCGAATCGTTGTCAAGTTTTCATTATCCGTTACTCGTCTTCCGGGATCCTGGCGAACGATCTCGCCGATAATTAGTCGACTTACTTACCTAACACCGCTTCGTAATGCGCACCGTTTTTTCTATTCTACATAGGCAGAATTTTCAGATGGTTTTTTCGTTTAATCCGCCCGCAATTATTTTGTCAGCCGATACGGGGAGAGTCTGTTACGCGTAGGTAGCAGGTTCTCTGTTTTAATGAGATTATTAATTTTCTTTGTACTTCTTTTTATCGTAAGTTCGTATATTTTAGCGGGGCCGCATTAACCGCGAGGTCATTATCGACCACATGTGTTACCATTAACTGTAACGTAATTAACGCGTCGCTTATATTTTATAATTAACTTTCATACCGGCTCGAGTTACTATGAAACTGTAATGGATCACGTGAGTCCGTGGACGTTGCCGATATCGTATTTCTTTAGGTTCGACTTTCAGCTACTTTTTAAACATTTACCCTCTGAAGCTTTGTCTGATATGTCTACCAATGCGTGTAATAAAGAGATATACAGGGTGGTCTGAAAATTAGTAGTAAAGGGCAGAAGGTGACAAGAAGTGTTTGATCATCTATTTATGGCACATCCTAGATATATATTTTATTATAATGTACCAAAAATGGAATTGAAATTATAACCGTCATACTACTATGAGATTTTATAGGAATTAATAAATAAAAGATTTTGTGCTCTGATTTATGTATTTTGTACAATTATATTACGACATTGATCATTTAATGTCGTCGTATCGGCATTAGAATGTAAAGTGCTAATTTAAAATCTGGTTTGTTTTAGGATAAGTCTGAGACAGTCAAGTAATGTGTGACAGATACAGATAGCTTGTCACATATAACAAATTCAGGAGAACGCTGTTTAGTTATCAGAGTCGCGTATAAATCTTGAATACACTTTTCGAATACGAGTAATTAATAAACGAAGTTGAAACACGATTCTGAAATTCTATCGAACTGTAAATTTCCCATTAAATTTCACTTCAGTTTCCTAAACAAACACATCTCTTGCAGTTCTCTGTTCGGCCGTGTCCGCGCGGCGAATTAAAATATTTATGAAATAATGTTAGAGTTTGAAAGTGTCGTGGCGATTTATTGCCGACTTCGGTATGCGGAACAATTCAAGCGTCCATCCTCTCTCAAGATTAAACTATTGCAGTGCCAGGATGTTCCTGCGAGAAATTGGTTATCAACCGGAGGCTCGTCGCGCATTACAAGCTATGTGTATACAGGCTCGCCGAGCTTTGGGAGATTATGTTATTAAGGAATGGCATACTTGAAGAGGCTATCTATTTTATGAAAAAAATTTAATCTAAAACGCTGCTTGTTCGTTGACGCGACGCGGCCTCCCGTACTTTTTACATTCCTCTGTACCTTTCTTTCTTTTTTCACATAGTTAATCCATTCTTTGACGTCGTAGCTGTGGCAGGCAATCCCTTTAATCTTTACGCTATTATTGCGCAAAGAATATCGGATGTTTACCGAATTAAATCGAGAACGGCGCCCGCGAACGTTCCGGATGGAAACGCGTATACATATATGTATATACGGATTCGCAATCAGTCTTAAAAAGATAATGAGAATCGTGGACTATAATAATCGTGTCTAGAAGCGTGATATTAAATTTACATCTCGATCCCGTTCGCTGTTGGCGGTATAACGATCTTGAGATATTACTCCGGGTAAAGTGGTTCATGAAAAATGCCTGAATGCGTACATTAAAGTGGACTATACATAATGCGACGCTAGTGCCTCTGTTCGTCATTAAAATAAATAATGACGCGATTCTTCCAGCACATTTTGAAATTTCTGTTCACTTAGAAGCAAGTAAATCTACAGGAAATTCCCGTCGTTCGAATAAAAAGTTATGGTCCTGTAAATTAATTCCTAGGACAGTTGTTTATTTAATGGTATAAATTAAAATTTTTCATTCAGTTTTCGCTAATGTTACAAGTTTATGGCATCGTATCGTCGAAAGTATATTTTAAGTTATACGTGTTCGTTATATCGATGAAATAAGAATTTAATATTTTTCCATGAGATTGACTTCCATTCATTTTATTTCGACCTAAAATATATATTTATTTACTTTGAAATAAATTTCAGAAATTACTACAATTTTTTATCGTGTCCTAATGATAATAGACAGTAATAATTCTAATTTTCACTACAAAGTAACAATGAATTTATATCAGCTCATACATATCCTTGAGATTTTTAGAAGTCTACTAGATGTTTATTAAAATTGAAACTGATGTCGAATAAACTCATTTCGGCACACGACTTAATATTAAGAAATACTTAGCATTCCACGTCTAAGCATTCAATTCTAAAAAAATAATGCAGATGAGAAAGAATTACATAATCACTACTACTTGCAAGAGAACCGTTAACTTTTCAAATATATCCATCGTTCCAAGCTACCCGCGTTTACCATGAGCGTATAAAATCCGCATCATTCTGGATGCCGACGATCTTATTTAATATATATAATATACATATAATATAACCGAGGCAAAACATTTTATCGCCGATGAAAACCGGCCCAATTACCCGGCCAAGTGTCGGACGTTCCGTCATCTGTTCGTTAATGCTGTTTGTTTAACCCCTTGCGCTACGACTCTTGTCTTTAACAGGACCGGATCATTTTTGTTTCTTCTATCGTCTTTACCTACCTCTGTTTTCAGACTTTGATAACAGAAGAATTCAATTTGATTTCGATTTCGAAGAAATGAATAATATTACTATTCAGTGGATCTTGCATGGGATCTTCGTCACGAGTCTGACACGTTATTATAGCGCGAGGGGTTAACGATGAAATTTCCGCGTCTCTTAATTGCCAGAGCGATCGAAAGTTTCGGGCGGCTGATATTCCGCGCGACGCGTTTCCCATTAGACGTTCCGTAATGAGAGAAAAGCGCCGGAACCACGTAGACAAACGTGGGGGCTCGTAGTTAAATGTCTGCGGCCCGGCTAAAATTCTTTTCCGAACGTATCGGGGGTGCTCTTGAATGGCCGCCTATAGAGCCGTCGCTGGTTTATTCGTAGGAAAACCGGCGCGGATTCGACAACTTCCTGTCCAACAGGAAAAGAGCCGCTCTTCCCCCCATTCTCAGATATCCTGACAGTTTTATAGTCGACACTTTCCACGTACGAAATAGCGTTTTCTGTACCGAAAAACGTGCCCGGAACTCGACATCGTGATATCGAATGCAATTCACTGTCCAACGAAGGACCCGCGCGTTCCGTGCAATTGTAACCTATTTTACTCCGGTACTATGGAATCGCCTCCCACATTCGGAATCCGAAGCAGTCATTGCGCCGAACAGAATTTCCGAGCCGACTGTGTCTAGACTTTTCGCCGAGGAAAATTTATGTTCGCCCCTGCGATCCGTTGAAATTTCTCGGGTCTCCGGGCCCCGCGGACGTTCTTTATTAATTCCTTCGGTTGGTCGGTGTCGCGGGAATCCGACCTTATTGTTCGACACACTGCTACGCTTCCAATATCTCTTCTTGGTACACAAGTGTTCTTTAATCTTTCCGAGCTCTTTGCTTGGACGCGTCTTTGCTTCTATACAGTATTTAGTTCCTTTATTATCGGCGCAGTCGTTCGAAATTATAAATGAGCGGACCACGGATCTTTATGCAAGATAAAAATTGTCCATCCTCATTGCAATACACAGGAATGAAATAAAAACGCATCTTTTTCTTTTAGCAAATATAATAGATTGAAATGAAGATAGCAATGTTCATTAATCTTCTTATTGCGTTTACATTATCGCGGTTTTTTCTATCTATTTGTGACACGATTGCATAAAATGCGCAGTCTGCGAATGAAAAAAAAAAGTCCGTAAAATTGGGCGAAATATTACAGAAGGATCTTAATTTTCGAGACTAATTACATCGCGCGAAAGTAGGATCGTCATCTTGCAGCATGAAACGCAAATTTCTCCTCAATAAAAACTGGTTTCCGAATTTTACTCCCTTTTTCGCTTACAGTTGCTGAAATTATAAAATTTATTCATATACCTCTTTTCCACCTCAATAACAAATGACCTTATATATTGTGATAGAAATCGTGTTAAGTTTAAATGAAATGAATCTTGTCATTGTTGTAAAACAATGTATGGTAAAGGACAAAAGATCGCGATGAACGATCATTCTCCTGGTCGATGTAGATGAATAGTTATGTAAATCGCTAGATTTACTTATTATATTCATATGCAATATACTTACGTAATTAAATTTCTGGTATACAACGTGAACCAATACTCGGACAAAAAACATTGTCACGGCTATAATATAATGTGCATTACTATATATTAATCGTATTTAGAGCTCGATAGTTTCGCGTTAAGGGATTTATTAACCCTTTTCAGTCGAAACCATATTTAACTGGAAATTCAAAATATTTGTTCAGATTTATAATCTTTGCATTTTATATAACCTGGAACATTTTATACATTATAAAATTGCATTTTGCGACAAATTATTGAGAATTCTCTAAATAGAAATAAATTTGCTAAAAATGATTTCGAAACGTGACATTATCATTTTTAACAACGCCTCGGAGTCGCCGTTCGACCGTAAAGAGTTAAAGTGGAAGGGTTTACCCAGGCGGATTTTTAGGAGCCGTAGAATCGCAATAGACACCGTTTAATTGCTTCTGGGTGGATCGTTTAGCCGGCGAGCAATTGTAGGTACGTGCGGTTGATATCACAGGTGAGCGCGCACGCCACTTATGAATTACGAAACGCTTCTGCCGGCGAACCTACAAATCGTCAATGCGATACGTCTATGGGAGAATATATACCAGCAGCATCCCCTCGACGTTGCCTCGATATTAGGCTATATTTTCTCGATCCAGGTGGTGGTTACCCAAAGTCAATTTAATCGAGGGACCGTATATGGGCACAGACACCGGCGGTCGATCTCCTGAGTAAGCCAGTTTGCAATGCTGGTACCTACTCTGTCTCGTCTTGCTTTCAACGGGGCAAAAATACGCGTCGGAACCCGAAACCGAATGCTGTTTCTATATACAGCGAGCCACGAATGCACGCGAACGCTTTTTCAAACCGAACAACTTCTTTATAATTCTATTAAATTTAAATATTTTCTAGATCCTAGATGGATCAGTTCATCAAATAATGGCAAAAAATTATTTAAAAAATTGCGATTAGTTGCAGCAACAAAAGTGGAAAGAAACTCGCGTTTCGTAATTTTTTAATTTGAGCATAGAATAATGATTTTCAAAGGTAACTTATGATTACCTACGCCCTGAATTTCTTGACCTATGGTTTCTACATTTCTTTCTTATTATTCATTTTTCTAATAGAACGAGACAGTTCTGGTTTCTTGTACGATTATATTAAATTTCATTAATATACTTTGATAACAAAGAAATAGAAATTTATTATATTCCTTTTCCGAATTAATCCTTTGCACTCGAAGCCATTTTTACTGAAAATATGAAATCATTTTCCTGGCTCATACTATTTCTATTCTATTTAACAAAATAAACTTTTAGACATATCAAATTGATATTTGCGACTCATATCAATGGTTCCACTTTTAACAATTTTAACAAAATAATTTTCATACCAACAAAGCGTAAGTTTGAAACATCAATGGTTCCACTTTTAACAATTTGTCAAACTTGTTGGTATGAAAATTATTTTAAAAGGCGATCGAACAATTTTAGTGGTGCCTCAGAGTCACCATTCGAGTGCAAAGGGTTAATAAATTCGCGGTCTACTAATAACCAAATCCCTCTAATATATCAAACACATTTCTTGACCCGATTATAAAGAAGCTGTCTCGTTTGAAAAGGTCGCCGGTTACTTTCGCGGCCCCACTGCATACGGATAAAACAACGACCCGCCCCATATTCCGCTGTAATTGAGAAACACGTCCAAATATTTCATTACACGCCGGGCGAACGCGACGGGCGCGGGAGCTGCAAAAACAATCGAACGGAAAAAGAACGCTTGAGACAATCTGATTTATCGCGGGTGTCCCCCGTCGACGTTCGTTAATTGGACATTTTTTTTAACGGTGTAGTATTTTATCTAGTCGCGAGCGCATTGTTAAATCGGGCGAACGTGAAAAAATCGCCGGCGAAAAAAATCCCGGGATTCACAGTTCCGAACTGGGTCCCGCGCGGAGTTGTAGAAACCACGGCCGGCGGCGGCGCGAGTCGGATTTCGACTTTGTATTCGCGGTATTATAATTTAACCGGACCGCGCGGAGTTTTCTGGATATCCACGTTTTTCGGTGAACAGCAGACCCGCGGTAGCAGAGGTGGTTTGCCGAAAATGGATTTCTTTAACGAGAAACAGTGAGAATGATCTCTTTATACGGTCTCGTTTCACGAATTTAACCTTTTAGATACGGCAGGATTTTGCGCAAATAAAGTTTTTCGTAACTAAATTACGATTTTCTCTTAATATATATTTTTTCCGGATATCTATATATAGTACTAATAACATATATTCTTTGCTTAATATATTGCATATACACACTTTCACTTTAATTGTTTGCTTTAATAAATAATAAAACAATTGAGTAAAGCACGAGCCATTCGCGAAAGCCACTACAGTGGCGCGTAGTATCTAAAAGGTTAAAGAAGAGTTAAAACTTCGCGTCGCAACCGCGTTTTGCGCTTGCGCGTCGCGCGTGTTTATCCCGCATCGATTCTCCCAATCAATTTTTGCAAATTGCTCGCTAATCGTATTTTGGGAATTTGCAGCATGATGCCGGCACGACCGCGCGCGCGTCGCGTTCGCAATCTGTATCTGAAAACGTGCAGTTACGAAAGTTGCGAAACTCCTGGAGAAACGTGTCCGATAACGCGCGATATCTGACGGCAATGCGAGGAGTTTCGGGGGACATGCTTTAAAACTATGCTAACATCGAAAGTTGCAATAAGATGGAACTACGATTGACTCGTGCGGGGAATGAGTTTACGAAGTGGCAAAGAGTGTCAGAACCTAAGAACCGTGAACTTTGTTGCGCGTGCAGTCGATACCCGTTTCCCACGCTACGGTGCGGCTGAAAACGAGTCGAAACGATACAGTTCGATTTACGATTGTGGAAATTGTGTAAACAGATTTATCGGAAATTTATTCCAGTACTTTGTATAAATATCTGCGGCCCTCCTTTTACGAAACAGTGCGAAAATGGCTGCGTTCAGTGTTCCGTAGCAGAGTGAGACGAAATTTTATTCATACGATGGATAAGAAGAAGATTAACGAATAAACTTTTATTCGGAATTATTAAGGATTTATCTACGTACGTTATTCGACTAGGATTTCATTCGTACAGTAATTGATACTGAAAATAATCTAAAAAAGTAAATATAAATATAAAGAGGTAGAATATAATTTCTATAAAATTCCATGGAACAAAAACAGTGAACAATTACTGGCAGTATGATTTGAATAATTTCTCTATCTTTATTCAAAGAAATGACTTGAATAATTTCACAATCTCTGTTCAAATAAATTACTCGAATAATTGTACGATCTCTATTCAAATTGGAATAATTCGTTATCAAATAATACATCGAATTATCCAAATAAATCGATGAAATAATTTATAACAGAATTATCGTTATCGTTTATATGCAGTGCCAAACATTGGTCCGAACATCTAGGGTTATAACTCTTTCCGCTCGGAGACGTTTTAACTCTACATTCAAAACAGTTTTCCTACGCAAAGGGTTAATTCAGTCGTGCGCATTAATAATCGAAATTCCGAAAGAAACGAGACGCGCCGCGATTGGTTCCATATCAGAGCGCGGGAAGTGTAATTGCTGGGAAAAAATCACTTTGGTGCCGGCGCCTGCCTCGCCGACTTCCTTAATTACGAAAGAAAGCAGATGAAAAAAAAAAGAAAAAGAGTCGACGAAGCTGCGGAGAAGGTGAACGGAGCGTGAAACTTTCATCTGAGACGGTAGAGAGAAGTGTCGATACTCATCCCCGTCGGGGAAGAGAATCTGATAACTTTTTCCTTAATTTTCATTGTACCGATACAGTTTATTGTTCTACTTTCGTTATTGCTCCAATTCCCTCCCCCCTTCTGTTGACTTATTCTTTCGCGATTGTTTGGAGAAGGTGGGAGGGCCGCGGTTAAGTGAACTTCGGCCGCGATTAATGTCTCATCGACGTTCCAACGACGGGAATACTCTATTTAATTAATCATTTAATAAGGATCTTTCACGAGGTACTCCCTCGGCTGCTTGCTTATTCAATACTCCGTTGTGCAGTTTCCTCTTCAGGCTACAAGCATTTTTGGTCGCTATCGAATATTTTTTAAGGTTTTACATCTTCGTATGTCTACTAAGACAACTGTATATATTTTTGTATATACATAGTTTGAAACTGTTATATGTTTCTTGTATATATTCTTTGTTCGTGTTCTAAGATAGATATAATTCTTTTTCCATATATTCTAAAACAGTTATATATTATTAATACTTATTTTTAAATAACCATATATTTTGTCTATATATTCCACAATAGATATACATAAATTCTTTATATAGGTTCTAAAACAGTCGCATATCTTTTTATATATTTCAATACAGCTATATATTTGTTGCACGTATTCTAAAATCGAAAATATCTATACACTTTTTACATATTGTTACGGCGGTTGATCATGTGGAGTCGCCGTAATGAAGAAATACTTCATAGTGAACAACCCCTAAGGAAATAGAAGAAGTTCGGGGTTGTCACGGAGTCGTTGAATCGACAGTCAGTCGAGAGACTCTCTCGAGAGGACGTTTATAAATAATAATAGATTCAGATATATTGTTATTAGTGTTAATAGTTGTTGCTAACTGTAAATAAATAAAGATTATACGAGATGCCGCGACGGACGTCGAGAACGCGCAACAATATATTCCATAAGCAATATTCATTCTTTATATTTATTCTGAAATAGCTATATATTTCATCCATACAGTTTAGAACAGCTATACATATATTCTTTACACAGATTCTAAAATAGTTATACATTTCTAATATATCATAATATTTTATATACAATGAACTTTGTGTTGCGAAGATATCTTTTTTGGAAGCTAATATTTTTGTTTCTTTGCTTATAATTGTATAACTTTTTTCTTAAGTTGTACAGCTGATGTAGAAATTATCAGGTACACGTATACATTACCATAGCATGTTCCTCTACAATTAGAGAAGATATTTAGGTGATTTTATTTAACCCTTTCGCTACGGCAGACTTTGGCACGGCCGTAGTCTTTCGTTAGACATGCATTTCTGAGGAAGTATAGTAAAATATTCAAAGTATTGAATTCTATTGCATTAAACCAATATTACTTGAAGTGTACGATAATTTCAAGCTTTTTCTTTTACAATATATAACATAAATATTACACAATATATAATTAATCAAATTTAATAAGAAACGGGGGCGAAATTTGATCTTGACGCCTATTGGCGCCTACAGTAGTCAAAGGGTTAATAAAAATAAGAAATAAGAAGAAAGAATGAATTTCTAAAAAAATTTCTAAAATAGCTACTATCGATATTTCTATACAACAAAAATTAAATCCTGGTAGAAAGTAATTATTGTTTAAATTTTCTGTAACACTAACGTTGGGAGTTCGTAACATCAGCAACAATGCTGCGCGTGTATTGATATTTACAGCTCCGGAGCAGGAAGTAGAAGGGTGCTGTATTAGCTGGTACCTGCACTATCTAGCGCCGATGCATTTTCTTTACTTCGAAACTATTAAGGTTTTCGAGGTGGGTTCGGTTTACGACGAGTACGTGACTTGTTCGCTGTTTTTGAGCTTTAGTTCTTGCGTGCTTCTTTTACCTTCCCCCTCCCCATCGTTCTTCAATGTAGTTATTTATGGGCCGGAAAAGTGCAAATTTTAATTAAAACTTCCGGGTTTCTTCCGCCCAAAGCTCTCCCGGCGACGGTGAACTTTGGACAGGCGCTGGTGGGACTGTGGCTTGGCACGGCGTAGCGAAGACGCGTGTGGCGTTTTCGCCGCATTGTGTATCCGCGTGTTGCGTATACAAGCCGGATTCCCGGAGATCGTATGCAAAATACGGAAAATCTGAAAACTTTCGCCGGCTGCCGTGCCGTCGTCATCCGCAATCCCCCCATTGATCGCCGGGAAACGTCGAAATCCAAACAGAATTTCTACCGCGGCTGCCTATTTTATTATTGTTATTATCCTGAAAAATACGGGGAGACATGATTATTGTAAAATACGATCGCTGACATAAAATTCTCCGTAAAATCGAAGCAATGAATACTGACCGAGAAATTGTCGAACGTTGAAATGCGAGCTCGCGAACAAAAATCTTGCAAGGCTCTGGTTGAGCTTATTCAAATAAAATATTTAAATATTTAAAAAGAAAAATAGATTACATTATTTTCAGTAATTCGATTTTAATATACAGTCGAACCGCTATTTTCATACTCTAAGTACACAAAATATTTGAAAACGTTTTGAAAGTAGCTCATACTATTTTTATCGACTTATTTGAAACTTCCAAAAAATATTTTCATACAATTATACAACGTTCTGCTTGTGCTCATTTTACACAGTCAAGCCTGTAGTTTCACGCTCGGATAACAAAATATTCAAAAATTTCTCCAAAGTAGTTGACATTATTTTTATTAACTCTGTCTTAAGTCTTTGAAAATCGTTTCAATGTAAATCGTGGGTCCAGGCAAAACAAGCATTTACTACGTCGAGCACAAATAAGTCAAACAGATATATTTTATTAATAATTTCAGTGGATTCGACATTAATAAAACTCTTTTAAATCTATTAATTTTTCGTCAGACGTACGCAGTCTGCAGTTTGGCCGTCCGACCGCTGAAAGAAGAAATTGATGATAGCCGTGTCCAGCTCCCTAATTTAAAGTGATGGACGTCAGGCCGGGTTAATGGAAATGCTTTCAATTCGTAGGGAAAAGTCGAGTTTTCATATTAATTCATGCAGATGCAGCAATTTGTTTCTATACACGGGCCGAAATTGCTCCGGACATATAAATTCCACTAAACGCTAAACTATGTTCTGTCGATGTTATAGGAATTAGCATAATATATGTTCTACCGAAACAGCTTTATGCTTATACGTACGTATAAGCTTCTATGCTATACATACGCGCACAATGCACGTAGTAATACTCTTCTAACTCAATCGCTAGTCGGTACGCCCGCGTATCTTGCCTGAAGCAGCTTCGAATAAGTTCGACGAGATGGATTTAGATTTCAAGTGACTTTTCCTCGAAGTTGATATGCGATATTGATATTGTTATTTTTAATATTATTTTATTATACTTATATACCTTGCTTACATAAGTTCTTTACATAAGTAATACATTCAAAAATCATATAGGAACCGATGATTTCACCGTTGACTCATCTTCAAGCTATGTCCTCGTCGCAACTTATAAGGAAAATTATTACTTTAACTTCATTTAACTTATGATTTTAACTTCAATTTTGTAGATTTGTAACGTGGATCTTTAATGCGAATTTTACTATCTCCAAAAGTGCATAATATGTACATTAAGATTTTGATAATTCGGAAAATAGTAAAGATAAATATCTGTTACATTAATCATACTTCGATATTGTACGTAGGTTAATAGGATATCTAATTATTACAAGTTAAAACTGTTAGCATTAAAGTGGTTAATGTTTCTATTTATCATATGAAATTGCGACGAGGACTTTTATCCTCCATTAATTTATACTTTGTCCCACCTCTGCTGGGATTATGATTAATAACGTATCGAGTATAATACCACTGACACAGGTCGACATGATAATTGCCTGTTTCAATATATTCCAAATTGTTTGGAAACGTATCCGTACACTAGATTGATACACGAGTACGTATCAATTTGAACTGTAAATTTATAGGTGGTATCGCGTAAACAAGTCAAATAAGTTTCTAGGTTCAATCCCCAACTACGAATCAATCGTACGAGGCTAGCGAAACTAGTCCCAACAAAACCTCTTGACACCTGATCTATCAAATTGTCGAAGCTATAGACTCTATGAAAACTCGATAAATTATTTAATTCAAATGTATGTAATGTTCGTTAGGTTCGGTGCTCGTGTTCGATATATCTTTAATATTAATTTCTAAGTTCAATCCCCAACTACGAATTAATCAATTCTTTTAAGTCGGAATAAAATTCTGTTCTCTTGTGATGAATATTTAAACGTTCTAATAAATATAGATATACAATCAATATAAATTTTCTTTTCCTCCTAAGAAATTATTACAATCGAATATTACCATTGCAATTATGAAGAGAATGGTACGGCAATGGGTTAATAATGATGCAAGCAGTATACCTTCATCGATTACAATCACCATAATCGTAATAATATTTCAAATATAAAATAGAATTTTATCGAGTTCGTTTTTTACAATTATTGACAATCGATAACTGTAGAAACGAGCCGCGAAGCTTGAATAATCATATCTCCCCTTCCCAAATTGTCCATTTATATTTATAAGCTGAAGAGCATTATTATTAATAATACTTTTTCTACCGTACTCGCAGACTCTATCGACACGATTTTCATTCGCGTAAAATGAAGCCACGTGCAAAGGAAATACGCGTAAATTGCGGAAAAGTTTCTTTTCTTCAAAAATAGAGTACATAACTATTAAAATTCTTCACACTAGTTTCTAGACTGATTATTAACCTCTAAGCCACGACGCTCCATTGTAGCGGCTTTCGTGAATGTTTCGTGCTTTGCTCAATTATTTTATTAACCCTTTGGCTACGGCAGACTTTGACACGCATCGGCCGTACGGTACGATACCAATTCACTCGCGACGTCCACTTTGTACGGCGAAGTTTTTCGTTAGACACGCACTTCTGAAGAATTATATTAAAATATTCAAAACACCGAATTCTATTACATTAGATCAATATTACTTGAAGTGAATATTAATTTTAAGTTTTTTTTTTTATAATATTTAATAATGAAATTTAATAATAAACAGGCGAAACAGGCGAAATTTGATCTGGACGCCTATTGGCGCCTACAGTACCAGGAAGCCAACATGTGTTGGGCGCCAACAGTAGTCAAAGGGTTAAAGTAAACGATTAAAGTGAAAGTGTGTGTGTGTGTACAATACACTAAAAAAAGAATATATATATAGCTAATGATATATAAAACTATGCCAAAATATACATCAAGAAAAATGGTAATTTAGTTATGAAAGATTTCATTCGCGCATAAATCCTGCCGCGCCTAAGAGGTTACAGAAAACGATCCACGTATTTTGCATCGACCGAGCAAATTCTCGTTTCCGAAGCGTAGCTCCCGTAGCGGCTAAAACAGTCGAACGACGACTTAGGATGGTCGTTTCACGGTAGTATCTTCCAGGAAGCGCCTGTGCCGTGCAAAGAACGCGCGTTCCCGGTCCCTCAATCTTCGATTCGGTCAATTCCCGCAAATCAAGGGGACCCATATCCAACAAGCATACCATAGAGGGCCGAGCGAAAACGGCCTCGGGTTGAACCATGATACATCGCCCGCCTTACGCCATTGTAGATAATCGCGGCTCATTAGGCCGGGTATTATCTCATTAGGCAATAAACCTACCTAGCCGGTTAATTGGCGACAGCCCCACTCTCTTCCGGTTCGGTCGCCGGCGATCAGAGAGGAGCCCTACCGCCGCCGTTGATCTCGCCAATCCCCGAACTATATCGACCGCCGCAAACGGTTTCCTCATTAACTTCTCGCGTTCCGCTCTTCCCCCCTCCCCCCGCTTTTCTCCCCTTTCTCCTCCACTTTCTTCATCGTCGATACCTGTCAATCCCTTTTTTGGTTCATTTCTCCACGTCCCGTCGGTACGCGTCGTCGGAGGTCGGGCTCGAAACGGCTCCGCCGGGCTTTAACTCTGTCACCTATAGCACGCGGACGACGTCGACCGCTTGCTTGCACTGTCATCTTCGCAGCCGGTTCATCGCCAGCTCCTTCCTAAAAATATATATTCCAGATTATAGACAACTTGGTTGGTGGCTTAAAAAGAAGCTAGAAATTTTTAATTTCTTGCGAAATTTGAACTGTTGCAATTTCTTGAAATTCAATCGTACAATATTGAAAAATGGAATATGTAATCGTCTTCTAGAACGCGACACATTCGAGTGTATCCAAAAATGTTGAGCAATTTTCTCCGTGACTAGGACCACCGTAGAATCTAAGACCGAAGCTTTTTTCTTCAGTTGAAGCTTTTCTTCAACACCGAGCCCTTAACATTCAACGTACGATTTTTTTGTTGCTTTATCGAGCTCCGAGCCTAAGTTGAACTAGCAACTTTATCAAAATGTACGACGTATCGCGAGCCTCTTACACGATAGAAATTGTTTCTCATTTTTGTTCTATGGGACAGTAAAGAAAAATCGTACATCAAACTTTAAGGGTTTGTTGCGAAGGGCGAGCTTCAATCTTCGAGTCAGCGGTGGCCTCGGCCATAAACAAAATCGACCAATGTTTTTTTAGAGATGGTCCACAGCCTGTAACATTTTCAAGATCAAACGCGTCTTCAATTTTCCAAACTGTATTATAATCGTGCCTGTCATTTTGTAATTGCGGCTTTTATTTTCTAACGACAGCTGCTATTTGACAAAGATAACTGTCATTTCGTAATGATAGTTGCGATTTCATAGGTTACGACGCATACCTGTTATAAAAACCCTGGCAGTTATCACTACCTCGAGCTTAGATATTCTAATTCGACGATAAACGGCGGCTAGTTAACAGATCTATTCATTAATCACTGCTCTTTCAAGGTATAAGCATTAATGATATATCATTACGTGTTTTCTATCGATCGCGCACTGTCCAGCAACTACCAATTTCGAACCAGCTATGGAAATCGGATAATAACGTATCAACCGTCGATGTTCAAAATTAGAAACAGCCTGGTATAATGAATGGTATGAAACACGCGCTGTAACTCGGTAAATTCTGCGTATTCTCTCGAACGTGAAATTTTGCATCGAAGCAACTCCGATCTTCTATCTTATTTTTCATATATTAGTAATATTAGCGGTTAGAAAAAGAAATTCCTACTGAAACGATGCGCTTGCGTTAAAGCAAATTGGCACGTTAATAACATGCGCGGTTGCAAAAGTAAAATGAGACAAATATTTTTGCAAAGAATCGCGAGAAAGTTAAGAAAAAATTAGTTATACATCCTAATGAATGATCTGCAGACTTTGTGCATTTGTTATACATACGAGGAATTTGAAAATATCGAAATACTATTTTCTCTTCAAATAAAATAATAAGTTTCTATTTGTTCCTCCATTTTTATTGGATACAAGAAAATATTTATCCATAAAGACGCGCAGTTTAGTAATGAAGACATTAATAAAATTAAGTTTAAAATTTCTCGCAGGACGAAGCGAAGTGCGTAGAGTATTGCCAATTACCTTTGACTGACACAGTTTCTCAGAAGCCTTCCAATTTATTCAAAGCAGACATTGAAGAAGGAAAAAGATCTGCTTCCTTCTAATGAACGTATTAATAAAACGACGTTCCAGATTTCCTGCAACGTAAAGTAAACTGTATAGAATATTGTCAATTATTTTTGATTGACAGAATTTCATAGAAAATATTTAATTTATCCAAAGCAGCTATCCAAGAGAGAAAGAAAGAAAGTGAGACTGTATCAATTTCTCTACCTAGTTATTCTTGTAAAAATTATTACGTTGCACGATGGCCTGCAATTCGGTAGCAAACATATTAACAAAATTAAGTTCGCCATTACCAGCAAGATAAAAATTCTACTTGTCGATTATCATTGACCGATGCAACGTGTTACAAGAACGATGCCGTTTCCGGCTCGCCGAAATCAATGTCTCCCCGGTGTTCCGTTTGCCGCGGATCCGGTGGTGAGGGGAGTGAGGGGGGCTAGCGATAACAAGGCCGCGCGAGAAAAATTTGCGAGCTGGAAATGACTTTTCGAATATCGCGTCGACACGGCGCCGCCGGTGTACTTTTTCGTAAGCGGCCACCGAGAAAGTGGATTCAAATGGAAAGCGGAAAGTCAAATATGCAGCGGTGATGCAATTGTTTTTCCAATATACCATGCCGGGGGAAAGACAAACGCCTGGTTCCTTTTCCCTTTCGAGTGTATACGCCACGGGCACGAATATTGCGGCACATCTCCTAAAGGGAACTCGTTTCTTTGACCTGGTTGTGCACACATCGGTAAACAGCATAGGGAGAACACGAAAGAAAAGACGAGAGCGCGGGGTAAATCGAGTATAGCCGAAGTCGAACGGGTCTTCGGCGCAACTGTGCGGCCGAATAAAAGCCGGTTTCTATTTGAAATTACGTCTCCCTCTTCTTCTTTCTCTCCCCCTCCCCTCTTCTTCTCCCTCTTCTTCTTCTTCTGCTTTTTCTTCGACTACTTTCGTTTCGTTCCATTTTTACATTTCCTTCTCTTCTCGCCCGATCATTATCCAAAGACGCTGCGGGACACGCCGGTAACTTTCGTTCGATATTAAAAGCGAAACGCCGGAAAAAGCTGTCCGCCAGCCGTGTCTCGGCCCGCTTCTGCCGCTGGTGTACAACCACGGTGTCGCACAGGTGAACGCCGCAGTGCAGCTGTCCCGGCCGGGGCCTCTGCTTTTATTTATACCGCCTGCAATATCTACGTGTCCTTGCTTTTTTGCATTCTGATAGTTGTCCCGCAGGAACAGATGCGCCATCTGTCCGGCGGTCGAACTTTTGGCAAAAGTGCGGTCCCAGGTAAACTGCGGATTTCAATTAAAAACGGTGCCCCTCCCCCGAACCGGCGAGCGTTCGCCGCAAAAATTAAAAACCCTCGCAATCGCAACACCGGCTGTCTTCAAGACATGGTTTTCTACCTTGATTTCGGAGACAGTCGGCGAGAGTGAACGAAGACCTACCGCACACACGACAATGCGTCTGTGTAATCGAAATGTCGCGACGCTCGCGTTGTCAGGTGAATATTAAAAAGTCAAGGAAGAAATGGACCGTGGATTTTACGCATTTATGACATAAATGAGCGGAATATTTTAAATATTTTGAAAGCATCGATACTGTTCAATTTATTAAATACTGTCACAGTATTGACATCAATACTGTCTTAATTTATTAAAATTATTGAATATAGAAAGAAATTACTGTTTGTTTCTTTTTTCTTATTGTACACAAGAAAGTATTCATTATGAATGAAGATATTAGATATTAAACGATTCTTGCCAGATTAAGTAAAGTGTGTAGAAAATTATTACCAATGTGAGAAAATTTCTTGGAAAATAATGAATTTATTAAGAGTATATATTGCAGGAAGAAAGAAATCACTCGCGCCTTTATTATTATAATGGTTGCAGAAATTTATTGAACACGAAGATCCGCAATATAGTAATACACATATTAACAGAATAATGTTTAAGATTTCTTCTAAAATAAAATAAAGTGAATAAAAGAAATGATTACAGGAGAACATTTTCGCGAAGAAAAATATGTCTTCGAATGTCCATAATTTCCTATTTCACTTTGATTCGAACATTTTTTAAACATCCCGTATAACATAATATTTTGCAAGATTTTTTACATAATCCGTAGAAAGGTGATAATTGCAGGTATTCCTGCGCGATTTGTACAATTCTTACGAATTTTTCGCAACCATCGTCGCGCCCGTTTCAGCGCAGAAAGTTCACCGTAGCGGCGGGATTAATCACGCAACTTCGGGAGGCTGTAATTTTTATAACGCGACCCGCGCGAACGTTCAAGCTTAACTACCAAATTACCACGGCACTGTCATTATATTTGAAAACTTCCGAAACTTCGCGACATTCCGCGCACATTTGGTTTCCCAGATTATAAAGCAATTAAGAAGTTAGCTTTTGCCGTGTGGCGAAGTCGGGGTTGGCTACGCTGATCTTTATGCTTCCTGCAATCTATACCGCCCCGGCGTTATCTATGTTTCATTGCGGATACACGCGGTCGGAATAAATTGTTCAAAGCGCGGAAAGTTTGTTATTTACAGGCGACTTCGGTGACGACTGTAGCGATGCATGATTCATGGCTGAATATTATCATTTCGCGTCGCGTTCTATTCCTTCTGTGTTACAAACGATGCTGCGACGACCAAAGCCTCTTAAATCGTAATTCGATATCTTGATTACGGCGACAGAAACGTACAGTCGAATGTTTATAACCGCAATGAATTTTTATACATTTATGAAATTCGCATATCTTGAAAGAATATGTATATGGACGAAAAACGATGCTTTTTTATCCTGGTTTTATCGCACAAAATCTCCTAGCTTTTAAATAAGATATTCCATGTCTTCTAATTAACGTAATCAATTTTTATTTTTTATAAAGATTCGCAGTCTAATTGTAACTACGTCTACAAACGTGGCTCTACGAATCCATTTAGCAATATCCATGCGATTCCAGTGTTCTGTAAATTAACGCAAACAATTCCAATTTCGCATAAATATCCGCTACTTATAAACAGGCAGAAAACGTGACGGAGTGGAAGGAGAATTTCTTCGGCGAGGGTAAGTTCGCTAATTCGAAGCGAAACGGAAATTAAGATTTAATCCATTTAGCAATATCAAGCGAATGGCTGCGACTTGAACGCGTGTTGCTTAAAAGAAGCGAAACCGGGTTCGCCGTGGGGGGGAAAGAACTGGATTAATTAGCACCGGAGTCCGCGGACCCGCTTCTTTCCTCCGCTTACCTAGCACGATCCTCATCTCTCGTTCCTTGCAGGTGACTCTTACCGCAGTTCTCCCGTTTCCGACGACTGCTTTTTCACGAAAAACAAGCCGCCTCTTCGCCAAAGCTGTGCTCGACTTCCGATGACTGATCCGCGGCTCTCGACACGTTTTTACCAAACCGCCGCGGCACATTTTCTCGCGATTAATTATGCAATTAATTGGCACTGTAATTAGCCGCGGCCTCTCGCGACAAGAAGAAAACCGAAGTTTCCGTCGCTCACGGTTTTCACCGATGGATTCCGTACGCGTTCGCGCGTGCCGAATGCAACGCTGCGCGTTCGTTCTAGCTTTCGAATCGATTCGATACATGTCAATAATAAATTCGTGTAAACCTGGTGTCCGATTAACTCTCTCTCCCTCTCTCTCTCTCGCTCTCTCTCTCTGTCTCGCTCTGTCCAAGTTTTAGCGAGCCCTGTGCTCGGACATTAATTCGGAAATTCAACCTAATCAGTTACAGTATTGTGCAGCGCACAGTATTTCATAATCTGGTTGACAGCGACGATGTAATACGCATCGAACGAAATTCGAGGGCGCACGAATTTAATCGTCTGTTTAACACCTTGCGCCACGATTTCCTTTCACGCTGCGTTGATCAGCGCATATTCGCTCTTAATAGTTTCCTTAATCCCTTGCACTATAATAACGAGTCAGGCTCGTGACGAAGATTCTACGCAAGCTCTACCAAATTAATGAACTATTAATTTCTTCTAAATCGAAATCAAATCGAATTTCTCTATTATCAAAGTCTGGAAAGGGAAATAAATAAAGACGATACAAGTAACATGAATTATCTGGTCCTATGAAGAGAAATATTAAGAACAAATAAGTGCTAATAAATGCAACGTGAAAGGAGTCATAGTGCAAGGGGTTAATAAGACTAGACCTTTATTTCTTTTATCATTTTTGCTTATTTCCGTTTATAGACTTCGATGACTAAAGAGTACAATTTAATTTTGATTTGAAAGAAATTAATGATATTCATATTTAATAGATCTGAAATCTTTTTCAGCTTTTGCGATTCCGGTATTTCCTCGAGCCGCGGTTACCCTTTATCAAATCATTGTTACGTGGACTGTGTGCTTTCTTCTGTAAACTCTTTGAATTTTATTTAAAAATCGATAAGGATGTGCTTCTAGTAAATGGTTCTGCGAATCGAATTTTCTCAAGTGGATTTCTGGCATTGTAATATTTTGCGAGGAACAGAATCCATTTTGAAGCAGCCGTTAATTGCTGCAATAGTTAGAATCGCCGAAAAGTTCACGAAAAATCCTATACCAAGAAATGACAAGAGATGTCAGCGTACACGTTACTTGTTATACACATTAAGAAGTAATATGTTCCGATTTTAGAATTTAATTCTAGGTTCGCGTGATTTTTCCAGCGAGATTGCGAACATTTCCGGAGAATTAATTCAACAATTTCGTATCTTCTAGTATAACAACAATTCTTAAAACTCTGGACAGATGTATTATCATCTTTCTCCAACGATATTAAACGATTGCTTTTATCTGAATATTAAACACCGTGCCACCGAACGAAGACGTTCCCCGAAATCAATGTCTCCGACACGAGAGCGTAATTTTCAATATTTTCCGGACCGGCGAGTTTTCTTGAAATCCAAATTGCCGTCCGGGAAAGTAGGATCGTCAAGCACAAACTGACTGCGAGGCATGGAAAAGACTTGTTCGGCCGCTCCCCCGCTCCTCCCCCACCCCCACCAGAAACGAGGAAAACTGCCGGCGAATGCGGTGGCAAGGTTTCCCCAGTGGGAATACAAATTGCACTTTTACGAGAGTTAATCCCCGGCCACGGGCGCCGGGACGAAATCAAAAAGTTTCCTGATATCTCTTCAGGGGGGGGGGGGGGGGGTGAATATACATTTCGCGAGGTATGGAAATACTTTCGCCGCGGTGACGAACAACAGCGTCGCTGGAAATGTTGGAAGACCTCTCGAAAGGTCGAGAGGTCGAGAGCTCCGCCGGAGACGACGTCTTCCGGAGTTTGCCTTCCGGCTGGGAACGTCGCAGCCAGTCTCGGTTTGTTTCCACTTTACACGCGCAACCGTGTCACCGTTTTCCGAAATGCCTCGACGTCGATGGGTCTCCCTCATTGATTAATCATCGGCGACTGCGAGATGTTCTCGCACGAGTGCGAAGCACCCTGGGTTACGGAAATGTTAACCCTTTGCACTCGAAGCCATTTTAAGCTTAGATCGAAAATTGTTATTTTGACTAGCTGTATAGTATAGTACTTAGTATAATTTATGCATGTGAAATTGAGTCTGGTGACTCGTAAAACTGTTACGCTTTTACCAAAAGGGTATTTAATAATGTCAACAAAATTTTATTAATTATATAACAATTTTCATTGGAGCTTCAGAGACGCCTTTGTTATATGGTTAATAAAATTGTTATATGGTTAATAAAATGTTGTTGACATTATTAAATACCCTTTTGGTAAAAGCGTAACAGTTTTACGAGTCACCAGACTCAATTTCACATGCATAAATTATACTAAGTACTATACTATACAGCTGGTCAAAATAACAATTTTGGAACTAAGCTTGAAATGGCTTCGAGTGAAAGGGTTAACATACGACACGAATGCAGCGTGCTAATATTCTTTAATATTTCAATATGTCTATAATATTCTTTTATGGTAGCTGAAAGTAATGTTCTTCGAAAATAATGGATAAAAGATGAAATCACTACTTTAAATTTTATTCGAAGTCTCGTTCTTTTAGCTTAGAAATATTATTTAAAGACGAGTACATTGTCGTGTGTCTTTTACTCCTCAAAGAAATCATTTAAATAATTGATTATAAAGCGACGATACTGCATATAAAATTTGATGTTTCATTTCTCTATCTTCAAAATACTACTAAAATCTTATCATTTTTTTCTCTTAAAGAAATTATTGAAACGTTAAATAATAAAATGTCAATAAACGTTACCAAAACTCTTTCGATCTTAACCCTTCGCACTCGAAGCCATTTTAACTGTAATTCTAAAATAATTTTTCTGACACACAGCATTTCTATCTTACACAACAAAATGTATTTTATTCATATAAAATTGACTCTTGTAACTCATGCAACAACAGTTATACTTTTAATAATTTTTGAAATATAATTTTTCATAATATAAAAATTATATTGAAACGTGTTGTAACAATTTTAATGGTGCCTCAGAGTCACCACTCGAGTGCAAAGGGTTAAAAATATTACTCAAACAAGAGTGCATGCAATTTTATTTGACCTTTCATTTTCCTATCTGCAAAATGCGACTCAAATCTAATATTTTCTCTTCTTAAAGTAATCATTCAAACATTAAATGATAAAATGTCACTAAACATTATTATAACTCTTTCTTAAAAATATTACTCAAACAATAGTAAATTACCGAATACCAATATCGTAGAAAATTCTCAGAGAAGTCATTCAAGTAGTAAATTACAGTGTCACTTAAACGTCGCTTTTCTGGCTGACTACGGAAGATAGTCCGAAGACGGGAAACTTGAAAATCTTAAACACAGATTGTTGGATTAACGAAGTTCCCTTAATAAAGATTCATCAGTTTCCTAATAAATGGAAATAATCTTGGAACTCATTGTCTCGATGCGAGCTATTCGGGATATTATTTCAGGATACGGAACCGTAGAATCTTCAGCTTCAATCAAGAACATCGAAGGCGTTGAAGCAACCCCCGAAAACCCAGAGGTAATTTTGTCTTTGCTCGAGGCAATATCGATTATGAATATAGCCACAAGGCACTCGCTCTGCTGTATCGAGGTCTAATTTCTAATTAGTTGCTTCGGTGATACATACAGACCCGAAATTCCGAATAATTGGCATCCTTAATATTAGACCCCACTTTTACCATCCAGCGTGCGATGCATTAACCTAATTATTATCGGATCGGTTAATTTACTGGCTAAAATGTTTTCCAGCATTTGTCTCTGCAATGTTAAATTCATACAATTCGTGGAATTTTTATTCCAGCAACGACCAACGAAGCTGTGTTCTTAAATTAAAAATATCATTGAATTGAATTTTATAGGAATTAATTTCAGAATGATATTAAGAAATGTCGTAAATATGATATTATTAAATAATATTTAATAATAAATTGCACAAGACATTAATGAACGTCGACAGTATCTGAAATCAACGATATTAACAGGTAGAGGCGGACGTATCTCGACGATTCCTTTGAAAATTGTGTACCATAAAAGACAATACTAATAAAATAATATAAATTCTCATACGATATGTTCCTAATAATGTTCACTGAAACGTCATCATCGTTGAATTACGAAGAAACCGAACGCCTGCGTTGACGTTAATTTTCTGTCCAATCGGATGGAAAACAATGGAGGTTGTACAATTGAATGGAAATAACGCGGTATCAAATTGTTTTCCGTTACAGGGCAAAGGATGGACAATAAATTTCCAAGACAAACCAGGGGGGAGGCCGAAAATAAAGGAAATCGTTGCGGATAGTTCGACCGCCGCGAATGGACGGCGGTCCGCGGAAAAATAATTAGCGGTTTCGTTTTGTGTACATATAATTCCCCTCGAAACGTGAAAATTTCGCGGGAGAAAAAAAAAAGGTGGAACAATCGTCGGCTCTTTTGGTGGCACAATCGGGCCAATTGTTTCTCAGATGGCATTGTTAGAATTTGCCCGATTGAGTGGAGCGCGGAATCAACGGATACGGAGCATTTGTAGTCTGATCGATCCAACAGACGCCGGAGCGTTTCCGCATTTGTTATCGAGCACACATATGGTCGCCGGTGCAGCCATCGAAACCGACTGCCAACACAACGACACCTGTAGAGGGAGAAAGGGACTAAGTGCACCTGCGCATTTTTCAACACTGCTATGGCAATTAATTAGTCCTTTCTCTTCCGACCAGCATTTCCGTGCGCTCACTTTTTACTTCTTTCTTTCCCTATTGAAGCTCTCTCTTCCTCCCTCTCTCTTTCACTCTCCCTCTCTTTCTGACTCTCTATTTCTCACTTTCTCGCTCTCTAGCTCTCCGTCGCTCTCTCTCTATTCCGTTCGACGATCGCCTGACCTATAAATCAGAGCGTGTTTGCACGCTCTCTGTTTGTCGCATAGACGACTGACCCGAAATTCCAGTTTAACCCGTTCGCACTTCTCTCCAATTTCCTCTTTCACTCTTCGCATCAATCGTGCGCGTACAATGTACGCTTTTCCTCCCGAACGGTCCCGTTGTTTCCACCTTTTCTCTACCGACCGTGTTCCCGGTGTCCTTCCTAACGATCCCTCCTCGTAGAAAGACTGTGCTCGGAATGCTCCCCGTCAGACTGATGTCTCAATGCGCTGGGTACATACCCGGTAATTCGGCGAAGATGCCAGGAGGTCTAAGTCAACACGCTCGGCTTGAACCGTGACGATTCTTCTCTTGCGACACCCGCGACATATTACCTCGGCACGGTGTCATACGGATCGTCCCTATACGAGTTGGAACGTGTAAGAAAGTCCTAGCTAATAATCCGTGCCGCGGTTGATAGCGATTTCTTTCTTCTTACGCAACGCGAAATGTCAGACGACGGCAAACGGCTTTACGGATGCGACGAGATAAACTTATCCGTGGCGCACCTGTGTTGCACGCTGGCGAAAATATTAATCGTCGATTTTATAATTTACTCTCAATCGTATTGTTGCGAACTTCGGGAACCTCGTCCGGTTCCCGTCGCCCCGTTCCACGAGTCCGCGGCATAATTAACAATTTATTTTCACAATTCTTTACAATATTATATCGTTATCAAATTCAATGCGTTTGCCGTCACGAAAACCACTGCCGAAGTTCAACTCGGTTGGAAGACACTGAACCGTGTTGCCGTCTTTTATTTCGGCAAGGGAATTCCAAGGCGGCACCGGTCATCCATCCGGTGTTCGTAACAGTATTTTTAACCATTTTGACACGCACAGATTACAATTTCAGGCATAAGTGAATATTTTTGAAAGTGTGACTGACAAACCACTGCGCTTTTAATTCGTTCAGATTTAGGGTTATGTCACTATCGGTTCGGATATAAGAGGTTCCCGAGGTCATTCGAAGCAACGTTTTCCTCTGCGAAAATCCGCGACTTCGTTTACGAGTTGTTGACGAAACCGCAGATTACATTTTCGCTGAAGAAAAAAAGTTACTTCAAGTACCTCGAGAACCCTTCATTTCTTGATTGCGAGTGACTTTTGTGACACCATGTATAGATCGCAAAGAATACCGCTAGAATTGTTGTCAGATCTAAACCGAACTCTGCTGTTTCCACTGACAAAATTGTTTAACCCGTTCGCTGCCAAGCCTAAATTATATGAAGTCATTCCCATTGCCATTTATATTTCATCATTTATATTTTATCATTCTCTATAAGAAATAAAGTATTATTTTTGTAAAAAATTTTATTTGTAGTATTCTTTCAAGTTTTTTACATATTTATATTTATGTTCGTGGCCACAAAAAATTTGCTAATTCGAAAGCCTGCATGTTATAATATATTTAAAGTAGGACGAGTATACTCGTCCTGGCAATGCGTGACATCCTGCCAAAGACGAGTATACTCGTCCTTACAGCGAATGGGTTAAAATATATACAATTTTGCTCGTAGGTCTAAAAGCAACGAAGAAGGATAAGCGCAGCATGCAACTAACAAAGAATGAAAACCAAAGAGAACCGGCGCGCAATTCGGGACGAAAATACCTAACCCGGCGTGACCGTATCGCCTGGCCGGAACAAGAGACGACCAGAGTCCATTGTATCGGAAAGTTCAAATACTAAAAAACCGCGCGCGCGATTGTTCGTTAGGCATTATGCTTCCATTTCCGCGATTGAATGCGACCGCGATTGCTTCGTTCTCTAAAACGAGGGAGCCGATTGTGGCCCGTTTAGAACGATTAGTTCCGTGTCCCACAGTGTTCCGAGGTTCAAAAGAAAAACGCTGTTAGACGGAGGGTACGTGGCAACGTACATATGTCTGGAGAGTAGTTCCCCAGGGTGCTAGCAGGCCGTGCTTCTTGCCTCGGCTATACCCGTGGTCCACGCCTTCTCGCGGTCGGATGCAAGGAACAAGGGGAACTCGTTGCGAAGGGGTGTCGATCATCTTTTGCCCCTCGATCAGATATTCGAAGGGGGATGACGCGCGAGCCGTCCCTAGATCCGGCGCGCGCCGCCGCCGCGCTGTCTTCCCCATTTTTGTCTAATTTCCTTTGATCAAGTAATTGCTCGCCGGCTCGAACTAAATGAAGGGTTCGCCCGACGTGTGATTTCATTTATCTTCTTCATTTAGCAATTTGTTCCGTCGTCGATAACGTTCTCGCGCGACGCGGTCGCAAACAAACTTTGTTCTTCTTGGATATATTTTCGTGGCTCGATGCGATGATTTTCGCAATTTCGATATAATAATCGACGGGCCATCGTTTGCCGATTCCAACGGAAACTTGTTGATTATTTCTCCTCTTAATCATTCGTCGACCATTGCAGTGTTAGACATTTTTTTTTTTTTTTCTTAGAGGTTTTACGTCGCATCAGCTGCAAGGCTATTAGCGACCTTCTATTTAAATAGATCCTATATTTTGTTTATTAAGCCTGTATCTCTCAGAAATTTTAATAGGTGTTAGACATTACTTTCAGTCATTTTTACCGATTTCATATTTTTCTTTTTAATCGTATAAGTTATGAAGTTCACAACGTAGGAAATGATCTAATAAATTTCTTGATTCAAATGTTATGATAAAAATTACAGAAAGTCCAATTACGATATCGTTATTCTTACGCAAACGTTAGTCGCTTTTAATGCTCGGAAGGTTTGGTGCCAATGGAAGCAACGCGCCCGGGCCACGATCGTTTCATCAATCCAGCTATGACAATCAACGATCTATGGCATGTCAATCCCAACAGAAACTTGTCAGTTCTCTGTTCAATCATTCCTGGGAACGGAAACAATTGTTACATCAATTTATTTTTGCCGGTATTGTCCCGTAAATACGCAGAATTGGGAACGGCAAACAATTGATAAGCGAAATGGACTTCGCAAAAATTGCGACGGAGCAATATCGAGCGGCCGTGTTAATTTGCGATCGCTTTCGACCGAGCTGGGCACGAAACGTTGAAACGCCGAAGGAGCGGATCCTTCTGGAAAAGTTACGCGTAATCTCTTCGGGCCCGTGGTCGGTCGCAGGGTTTGAATACGTACTTTCGGGGGGATTCCCCGAAACCGTTTCAGTAAATTACACAGTTTAAAGCAGGAATTAAAAACAGGTTGGAATTGCCCACGTTTTCAGGGTCCCCGTTTAAAGGCACGACAGAACGAACGTAATAATGCGGAGCGTTTAAAAGCACTCGCTGTCACGAAATGAGATACTCTTCAACGTTAATAGTTTGTCGACGGAAGCGTAACAAGTGCGCGCAAGAGTGAATGTATGAACGCACTTTGCTCGGATAATTGAAGTACGAGCGCTGAATTGTGACGTGATTATAAATTCCTGAAACAAACTGTTTCCAGCTTTCCGCCGCAATTGCGAACAATCGTTCCGCGAACGTAAACGGCCTCCTTCGGTTTACATTCCGCCAAGATTCCGCAAGCTGCGAAATCGAATTTCCGCGCGGTTTTTACTTGTTCCTCGTAACCGGTTCGTTGGCACAGTAATTAATAAACTGCGAATATTTCTGCGAAATGAAACTTGTCTTCATCAACCGCGATGACGATTTTAATAATTTCAGTGAGTCGAGGATAGCGCATAAATCACCTCAAATTCATTTATTATTTCCACCGGTTCAAATTTCGTGTATCCATTATTATTATGAATTCATAAAATCCGTGGCCTGGTAAATAATGAACTGTGGATCTTTATGGAAGAATTGCCACTTGTCAAAAACAGGATTTGAATAGAAATGTACCTCTTTCGATGATTTGAATGAACGGCGGAGAAAATTTCACCTAGTCATTTTTATCGTAAAAGCGTCAAATTCTCCGGTCTAGCAATTAATTATTTTCGAATGGGAAGCACCGTGTTGGCGAGCAAACGTTTACGTTGCTTTGGGGCGACTGTGTAATGCGTTTATGTAACGAAGGTGTATTTCAATTCCCAGGCAACTACGTTTTCTAGCCTGCAATCTTTACGGACGAACTTTTCACAAGATCTGCAGCCGGGTAGCTGGTAGCAGCCTCGTCGCGCTCGTAATATTAACACTATATTCACGTTGTCCCTGACTTGATATCCACGTGGAAGCGATAAAAATTGAACAACTAGTTCCCCTTTAGCCAAGTTTTGTACATTTCAAGCAGCGTCGTAAATAGCTGGCTTTATTACGGAAGAAACGCGACTGAACTTCATTTGCAAATTTTTCTTGAGTCCCGTTACGTCGCGCTTGTTTACCTGTATCCACAGCGGTACCTGTGCATTGGGCAAATAAATTACGGGATAGAGGAATTTTTTTACACAATTCTGTATTATTTATTGCCGGAAAGTACGTTTTTCGGTTTCATCTTGAATATTGTATTCAGTGCGACGATCCAAGGAAGTTATAGGTTTTAATAGTATAATTATATATTTTTTTATATATACAGGGTGTTTTAAAATCACTGCCAATTGGAAAATGAGGGATTGCTGAGGTCATTTAAAACAATTTTTTCCTTGGCGCAAATGTTCTACGAGGCTTCGTTAAAGTGTTATTCGCGAAGAAACGGTGGCCAATGGGAGACGAGCTCTGCTAGCGCGAGGCAGCCGAGCCAATGAACGAACGAAGTCCAGTTACCTTTATGGACTCGGTCGTCTCGCGCCAGCAGCAGTACTCGCCTTTCATTGGTCAATGATTTTCGTTAATAATTCGTTAACGATGCCTCGGAGGAAATGTTTGTAAAGGAAAAAGTTACTTTAAATCACCTTAGCTGTCCAACAATTCCCGGAATTACAATAATTTCGTTACACTCTGTATATATACTTATTTATTTACTTACTATTTTACTGTATATTTATTTACTTACTTTTATCATTACTTTTACAATTATACTTTTATAATTACTAATAAATATTATATACTTTCAAGTAGTGTATTATATATAGATATTGTTTATGTTGAAGTAGTTTCCTTTATTATACGTACATGTTTAAACAGCGTTTTTTATTATACATATACACTTTGAATTTGTATATTTCAAGTATATTTTGAAGTAATATATTTTATTACGCATGTCCAGTATTTTTTTTCAAATTTTATTACATCTCTTCCATCGCGCTACTTTAATGGATGCTCGAATGGTCCGACCGTAGCAGATTACGAAATCAGATATTGCTTCTCTGTTTACGTGTGTCAAATTGGTTTGTCGAATTTACCATTCCAGCGGCGCAATAATGATACTAGGAAGAAAGTGCAGGGTTTACTGATAATAGTGTTGCCGTGATATAAACAGCGATGCAGTTTGCTTTGCATGTCTTCGGAGCCATCGCGTGAGGCTCATTTGCGTTGCATCTAGGCACCCGATATCTATCATCTGAAATTAACACTGTCAGCCATGCTTTTCTAGATTGGCTCGCTTTTATGTACACACGCGGGCTTATAATTAAGTCACCAGCGGTGTTACATGCCGTTACATGCGCCGTAGCACACGTACACGTTACCCACGGACCACGGAAGGGACGCTTTTTTAACCGTGAAGAATGTATGGAAAAAATATGCCGTATTTCTTTAACAGTTGTATACTTCATATTGAACATTTTAAAACAAACAGTTTACTAATCTCTTGTACAATGAAAGTATTTTCATAATTCTTTGTAATTCAAGATTTAATTATGAATTTTATCAACAAGACATTGGTTTATATTGAAATAATTATTTAAAGAAAGTTATAAAAGTTACGTCGTTTAAATTGCAATATAACTTGGATATTGTTTTTATTAAAATAAAAGGTATTTTTAATTTCGATACTGAGAATGTTACCACGTGTCGAATCTTCACTGAAATCTCAATGTCAATGGCACGGCCGCCGGAAAAATAATGCGTCTAAACTACACCCTGCTGTACGGTTCTAATTGAGATTAATAAAGTAGTTAGCCAACCAGTCGGATAGAATCGCGAGTAGGTGTTAATTACAGTGTGCTGAAGGCTGGCGATAAAAAACGTAAAGAAGATTAATGTACGCGCGGAGATTCTTAAACGCGAACGCATCTCGAACAGTTTATGAAACAGGCAATTAGCAGCACGCGCGAAATCTTCGAGGAAGGAGATCTCGGATCTTTTGTGCGACGGGAATCGTTCCCTAAACGACTTCTTGCGTTAGTAATTCTCTGCACGAAACGCAATGGATTTTCAAATGGGGGACGAATCTTTTTTCTTCGTCGCGAGAACTCAATTTTCATTTTTAGAATTAAGTTTCTCAGTAAAATTCTCTACGCTTGTATAGCGTTACACCGCGAAACGATTTCAAATATGAAACTTTAACGTCGAAAATAATTTTCAAAAATTCTAGGGAAATTAATGCAATTTAATTGATGAAATTGAAATTACAATTTTTATTTTTTAAATGGAAATAAGTGAATTATGTATATTAAATGTATTGCAACGAATCGTCTAATAATATCAAGGAACACAAATATTACAACATAATAAATATATAAAAAAACAAATATATCCCATCTAGAAAAATTAATATTGAAAATCAGTCGAAATCAACAAACTGCTCAACTTGTTAAGCTTTTCTCAGCCATTAAAAATTTTTTCAAACAATATCGTGTCCTAAAAGTTTACAAGAAATATCACGTCCCATGTTCAAGCCTCGTTTCGCAATTTGCTGTCGTTAGATTGCAGCGCGGAATCGTCCCCACATTTACAAATCAGAAAATTCACCTTTATTAGACGGCAATCAAAATGTTACTTCACCGTCGTCGAAGCTTGATTGCAACTAGCCCGGTGGATGAATTGCAGTCAAACAAGAGGCAAACAAGGTCCGTCCGCGGAGCATTTAACGGGTCTCTGTCGTGCGCTGTAACGCAAGGAAGATGAAGCTTTCATCCAGGGATATAGATTTTACATCCTTGTAGATTCAGTCTGTATAATATGCAATCTGCATGTAATACACTCGGCTCACTTTATCCGTTCTCCACTCATACAAATTCATGAACACCGCCCAGCTGGGATTCAAATTCCGATTCGTAGAATACGATGATAACACACGTATTCCGCCAATCGGAAATCGCATCCCGCTTAAAATCCTTTTCCGCGTGCGTTTCACCTTTTAACGATTCCGTCGTGCGGAACGTTGGCAAAGATTTTCAAAGTTTCCAGCTCTCAGGAATTCCGTCATAAGCGGACCGGATTTTTACTCTTAATTTACTCTTAATTTATGATACTGTAAATAATATATGAAACTGTGAGAACTGGAAATTGAATAAATTGAATGAAGGATTTTATTTAATCCTTTTCTTCTTCTCTTCTTTTGGATTTCTTCTCTTTT
Source organism: Augochlora pura (assembly GCF_028453695.1). NCBI lineage: Eukaryota > Metazoa > Arthropoda > Insecta > Hymenoptera > Halictidae > Augochlora > Augochlora pura. Next base: position 8,590,484 of record NC_135775.1, read on the forward strand.
CGTATCGTTCAGATAACTATCATATTTGTAATTTATAAACATTGTACAAGATAAGCTTAATCGTTTCGGTAGACCATAAATAACTCAATTCTCTTGTACTTTCTCTGATGATTATCTTACCCATGTCTTATATGCTCCTCATTAGTATCAAATTGCACAGCTGCAGCTACGGTTTTCTGCACTTTCCACTCTGGTTTCCGTTACTCTATTCGAGAATAATTACAAATACATAATTGCATTTAACTTCTTATAAGACCGATCGTTCTCTGGAAGACAGAACGAGGAAATTAATAAAACCAATTTGCAGAACGCGTCATCCTCGTAGAAGACAGTCATAAGAAGCTAATCAAACATAATTATTCTTAACCTATTTTGTGATTGACCGTTCTGTAAAACACGGAACGATGAGACGGAGGATACAGTAAACAGGATGAATCTTCCTTATAGACAACAGTCGTAAGAAGCTAATTGAATGTAATTATTTTTAACTTTTTTCAAATCGATTGTTCTGTGAAAAACAGAAGGAGGAAATTATTGAAACGGTATTATGAATTCAGAACTACCTTACCATAAACGTGACTAATGTGTATTGTTTCATAATAATGCTAAGGCTGGATTTATTTAAAGTATCTATGATTCATATTTTAATCTGTACTTCAATAAAAAAGTGCATCTAAAATTTCTTTTAGAAATATATTCATAACATTAGGAACTATAAAAGGAAAATATCAGAAACAGGTCATTTAGACCTGTTTGGTAGTTCTTAAGAATTTAACAATAATTTCTGTTAAGGTGCGCGCGGTGTCGTCCGAGTTGACTCGGCTTCGCGGTTGTAAGGCGCGAAGTTTTCTTGTATAGAATATACGGCACTCGACGCGGCACGGTAGTTTGACGTGTTACCGAGGAACTACCTTGATATATTTTAGATATTGGTGTTCGCGTGTTCCCGTAGTCTCCTTGTGAGACGTTAGTTCGTATGTAGCGGCGCGCCGAAGTATGGAGACCGATGTGTCTCGGTTGACGATTTGAAGAAGAGTGTCTTCTAATCGTTCGATGCTCGAACTCGTGATTCTTCTGGGGGTGTGGGCGTTTCTGCCTTTTGGGGGTTTCCTCGAGAATTGCATTTTGGTATGATGGAGGGGCACTGATTGGCCTTTGCCGATTGCTGTAGAGTACCAATCAGTGCCTTCTTTAACGCGGTGACATCCCCTTGTCAAACCGTGAGCGTGTTACGTTGTATATAATTTACAACGCCAAAAGTGCTACGGGAATCGTCCAGGTCAGCCGGCGACGTTTGCGGTACCGTCGCGTACACGGTTCGGGTGACCCTTCGGATTACCCGGTTTATTGCACGTCCCAGCTGTGGGCTTCGAAATGCAATTAGGCAGTTCTCTCAGAAATCTTTAACTTTATGACACGGAATGGTTATTGAGGAAGGCGGTAATGAAATTAACATAATTCTGATTGCCAGATGTAGAAAAAAGCCTTCTCCTCAAAAATAACCTTCCTCACGTCCGTGTCATAAACCCCATCGGCAGAAATTCCAGGCGTTTCCGTCTTCGGGACGAAACAATTTCATTAATATGAATAAATGATTAAATAAAAATTCGCGATCTAATAAAGAGTGAAAGAATTTTATTCGTATTTTGTACATATTAAATAGAATAAAAAAACCACTCGAGCAAATTTTAGACGATCTCTTCTCTTTTCGTATCGTGGTAACTATTGTTTATTAATTAATTTAAAATTGTCTATTCGTTAAAAAATAAAACGAAACGATTGGTACCGAATGTGTCTTATTTGTAGAAAATAGTCTTAACAAGTGAATAAAATATAATTATTTTAAAGTTCTCTTAATCTATTATCTATTCCGTGAAAGAACGAGGAAATGAATGAAACTACAAGAAGCGTAACTTTTCCATATAAAACAGTCTCAGGTAGTTAATAAAGTGGTATAAAATAGAAACAACTCTGTTTCCATGTCGAGGCGAGCTTGCCTCGAAAACAGCGCCAAGCATATTCGACTCACGATCGTTCCCGTGGTCAGGATCTCCCAAGAACCGGCGAATTCCAGCACAACGAAGGCTCCCCGCGAAGTATCCGAATTCCGGCGCGGAACTTTCAATCCCCTGTAAAATGAATCAGTAATGAGTTCCAGCTTCTGTATCAGGCGGGGTTCGAGTACCTCGCGGGAATTTGATTCGACGACGTATTACAAGACGCGCGCGGATTCGCGAGATTCGTCGCGGCGTCGAAGATACGCGGCGTTAGACCACGGGCATGAACAGCTCCGTCGGCATGATCGTAAAACAAAGTAAACAGCCGGCAGTCCTAAGTAAATGGAAGAGGTCTCTTTGAGAGTGTCCCGAAACGCGACGGTGTCGTAAAGTTTTCACGAGCGCGTTCTTATTAATCCGCGGAGCGAAAATTGTCGCCGCAGCGCGGGCGGTCCGCGCGCGTTCGCGCCGTGTCCGCCGGGACAGCTGTTGCCGCCGATTTCCGCTCCGGCTCTCGCCCGCTCGCTCGCTCCCTCGCTCCGGCCCGCTCTTTTTCCGTATTAATTGGTGGAACGGAAACACGGGAAATTTTTAACGGTTCCGTGTAACCGGCGCGGCGCGGCGCGGCGCCGCGGCCGAGTACAGCCGGGATTTACGACTTCCGTTTCCCGATCGTATTAAATTTCGTATCGCGTTGCGAGTGGAACTTTAGCAATTTTGTGGAACGGGGTCGCTTAAGCGGCATTTGTTCGCGAAGAAATAAAAAAAAAACGTTGCAACGCTTCCGCGGTTATTGTCAGATTTGCTTCGATTCCACATTCCGCGTGCTCGCATCCCGCCACTTCCCATACACCGTCTCCGTGTTATTACGCGTAGCTGCCTCTAACTGTATACGAGTGCCGGGATACTTGCGAAATACTTGGCAATTTGGATAATTGATAGCGAGCCGGGGTTTCAGGGAATTTTTGCCCGGGGATATTCCCTCGTAAATATGGGCTACTTTAAGACTACGCCTATCGAGCCACTAGAGGCAACCGACGACGCGTCGCACTTTATAAGGCGTGCTTTGTATTCAGAATTTATTTAAACTTTTTCCCTATTTTTATTATGACGCCGTAGGACGTGTTATTCAATTATTTTTCATGAAACTATTTACAATTCCAATAATTTTAAGGTAGAAAATGCGAGTCTGGTTATTTAGATCGACATGGTAGATCTAGCGTTACGAATTTATTATAGGAAAATTAAATAGTGTAGAGCAAAAACAATTTTTGCAATAGATTCATCCATAATTCAATGACATAGTCTAATTTTTATTTTGGATATTAATTGGTGTATAAACTGCGAATAAAGTATCTCTTTTAAATATTTGAATCATGCCCCATTGCGATGCTTTGTAGAAGGAAAATCAGCCACGTTCATTATAGTTATTTTAATATTTAATAGTATTTAATGTTATCGCGATCACAAAGAAAGTAGACTAAAATGACAGTGATAATTTGAACGAAGACATTTTCCGTCACCCGGAGAACGAACGAATTGTTCACCGAAGAGCATGTGCGAGGGGTTAGTGTGATTCCCCATTGAAATGTATAATTTCTTGAATAGTTCATTATGTCTCCGCGTGCATACAAAGTTTCATTACAATCAGAATTCCCAGGCTGGCTGGAAATCCTTGTAAGCACTGAATTCGTCACGAGGCTACGTTGATTCCAAGGAAGGTATGCGTCATGTTAACAATCTTGTCAGCGTCGTTTGAAGAGAAGAGAGCATTCTACGAACACCACGGGGTAAAATTCCTACGGTGCTGTGCATTACTCCGCCATGGTTTGGCCCGTTGATAAAACGAAAAACAGAAGACTCGCTTGCAATCAATTCTTAACTACTGTAATTATTATTATTAACTATCAAAGAGATTTATTAACATTTGAATGAATTCCACAGTTACAAAGCATTCTTCGATCACTATACTTCGGATTTCGTTACAACTTGTACTATTTCTAATAACATTTTAACACATGAAATTCTAGAGAAATGAATTTTTTCTTCTCGAATTCATACATCAAACTATATTTTAACCAAATTTATCATTTTTTCTTATATAATATATACCGTAAATTTATATTTCGTACAAATTAATAATTTCTTCTTGTAGAGCTTGCAGTCGAATATATCAATATTTTATAAATATTTATAATTTCTTCATGTACAATTCATCCTCCAATATATCAATATTTTATAAATATTTACGATCTCTTCTTTCGCCGTTTTCTTTACTAAATTATGAAACACGATGTATTTAATAATGAATACACGGTGCAGCTGCGTTTTTACATTTAAAAAAGATATCGCATGATGGAAAGGCCCGCCGTCCATTAATATCAGTAATCAGCATAATTTATTAATCATCTTAAATAGGTGTCCAAATACGACTCGCGCGTTGTTATTAACGCCGTATCAATAAACGCGTTGATATTCGTAACATCGTTGCGATATTTCGCGGGCACGCAGAGCGGATGTATTCTTCCTCAATTACGTGACCACAGTTCTCGGTAATTATATTTGCTTTAATGAACGAAATCCGATGTAATCTGTCTCCGCGTATTGATGAATTGCGGCATTAAGTGAAGCCACAAAACCATGCCGCTCCGCGTGTTCGCCGCGCAACGGCGCGCGTTTCATACAACGGGATCTTCATTCGTCTTGTTTCCTTGACAGATGCAAATATCGAAATTCAGTTCGGTCTATCGGAAATTTATCGTTCAAACAATGCGGATATGTAACTTTCGGGCGCCGAGCACGGATTTTAAAAAGCCAGACGCAACGTATTGTAAAGCAGATTTCTTTTCAATTCCACCCGAACGTTCCTTTCGCTGCGATTTATACATTTTATTGGACACCGCGGGCCAGGATTCGACCTCAACGCGAAAATATATTTATTTGTGACAGCTGGAAGTTGCGATTTTACCTTCGGCATCGTGTACGCGTATGTTTATTTAAAATAAGCAGGGCTTGCGATATTAATAAAAATAATTTAAAATCTGCCGAGGTTTTCACTTCAATTCCGAGATAAATATTCATTTTAGATGCTGCAAAATTAAAATTTATTTGAAATAAGCGAAGACGTTAATGTTGATATTGAAATGGAAATATGTTTATTTAGGATATTATCGTATTATTTAGGATATCATTGTATTCAGGTTAATATTATTATTATATTTTGAACTTAGTTGATTAGATCCGTGCTGTATTTCATTTCAGTGCGATTTTTCCGAACAGGATAATGTATTTCATTGTCATTGATTAAAAAGTTAGCGGGACGGTGGTTCAGAAAGACATTCTAGAGTTCCACGTTGCCTTTCCAGAGGGTAGGCGGAAGATTTACCTTGTGCCTTGGTACCTAGACCCGAAGCATCAACGCGTTTCCTGCCGCTCTCTTCATACAATTTAACAGAATATCCGGCAATATACCGAGTGTCTCGCCGAAACTCTATTAATAATTTCGTCCCTTGTTAAGCCTATGAAAAATACTTCGACAAAGCAAAAATCTTATTAAACATAAAAATTTATTTTATCGAAAAAATTATCATTTCCGCCATGCAAATATCTCGAAGCTTTCCATCTTTTATTCGCCAGCGAAATAATTTTGACTTAAAAATTTCCTTGAAACATTTACTTTCAAAATTTATATTATAAATATAAATATAACATAAATTAATATAATACAAATTAATTCCAAAAATTAATCGCTTTGCTATTCACACGAAACGAATAAATAAACACGTGCACAACGATAGAAAATCAATGCTATCGAATGGCGTGCGACATATAGCTGTCAGGCGATTATTATGCGGAAAATTTCAATCGAGATTAAAACCACGCGAACTTACCAGCCGACCTATTATTTTCGAAATCGCGATGTTCGCGGAGATCGTCGGGGCGAACGCACGGTCGATTTAATCCGCGTACCGCCGACATATGACACAGCATCTACTAATATTCAATTCTCGTACAGTTAACGTATTACGTACAATCGACCCTCATTTCCTAATACTCGAAAACAATGAGCGATGAATTAGGAGGCATTAGCGACCGATTAAAGCCGGGGGGGGGGGGGGGGGGGGGGGGGGGGAGGGGGGGGGGGGGGGGAGGATCTGTACCTATTCTGTCAACGGGGCCACTTCTCCCGTCGCGCACCGTAGCGACGACAGCTTTCAGAGGGGGGAAGCTTAAATTTCGTGATGCGTAGAATCAAAGCTTATCGGCGATCATGCGAGGTAATATACAGACAGACGTACACGTACGATGCTGCGTTAGCGGTACTACATCGGTAATGCTTAAGACAGAATTTTTGAAATGTTTCAAAATCCTACGACAAATATATGGAAATTATTTTCGCAAGTATATTTCTACGTAAGAAACCATTTCCTTTCGAAATCAAATATTTATTCGAGATCGAAATGACTTTTCAAAAAACGTAATCTGCAAAGAATAGTATCTAAACCTTTTTCATATTCTTAGAAGAATTTTGGTGATTTAATACTTAATAATAATTCATTTCTTTCGAAATGTTTTATTGTTGCGTTGAAAATGCTTCGTCATTGGTAGATTACAATTTTTTATTGCTTTTTGTTGACTGTCCAGATTGGATTTCTTTTTGCTTTAACTATAATATTATTTTTGCTATTACTATTGTATTATTTTTACAACGGACGCTGTAAAAGATCGTCGGCGACAAAATAGCTGCGTCTGGAATTATAGTCAGTGATCGAAATGTCTATTGGAGCGATCCAGAATAAGTACATATATCAGACAAGAGGGGGGGAAACCGTATCGAGCTTTGTTGCGTCCGTAGATTGAAACCTAAGCTCGTAATCGCACCAATTTTACGGATATTTGCTCGATAAATTTCCGAATATAAAGAAGGCTCCGGACAACGGCGTATATTCATATTATCTTGGGGTTCTTATACGTTAATAAGATCAGGGACGAAAGGCCAATTTATCGACAGCGGAAACATATAATTTATATATTTAACCTCGCTCGATGTCTTCGAAATTGCTGCCGAATGTGATATTACTTAATCTCTAAAACAATGATCACTTATACGATTTGCAAATTAGGTATGGAAATAGGATATTCGTCATATAATTTGTACAATAACTATTTCTAATGTCTTAGAAATTTATTCTAAACAATAGTACTTATAACAAGTTATTATAATATTATTATAGTTATATTTATTGTAATAACATTATTATAGTTATAGTTATTGTAATAACATTATTATAGTTATAGTTATTGTAATAACATTATTATAGCTATAGTAATTATAATAACTTTATTATAGTTATAGTTATTGTAATAACATTATTATAGTTATAGTTATTACGACATATAATATTTATTATAACAAGTATATATTAAACGAATCATCATCAAAAGAATGTCACATCAAAAAACGAGAGTTTTTCCAGCTGGAAAATGTTTCGGAAAGATTTCATCTATTGTGCTCGAATTGCAATATAAATTTTGTCAAATAATTCGTAATTGTGCAGTTTACGAATACTCACCGTCTCCGACAGCGTCTGCTCTCACTGATAGTTTCTGTCAGTCTTGGTCTATTGAGTCGCCATCTTGACTCGCCGTGTTTAAAGTGTCTCGAGAAGGCTTTCAAGCTATTGTTTCAAAGTGAAGAAGATGGGGTGTCGGCGCTATGGCCGCTCACCTGTCCTAATCGCGCGCACACCGTCCGCAACTGCAAAAATCATTAGTCTAGAGTCACTCGTGTATCATGCCTCTATTACTATTGCGCACAGTAAACCCTACGATAAATGCTGTAACGATTCTATTGAGAAAAATAATTAAATTTCTGCGCACGTCTCATAAAATAAATCTCTCCACATTTTACGACGTTTGTTGACTGTTATGACAATACTTTATGAATTTAATAATTTGATTATATTAGTTATGTCTTCTTAGAATTATTCGAGAGAAGAATAAACTTGTTTCGTGTAATGATCGGAAATCTATTTATAAATACATAGCGTTTACGTTATATTACAATATATTAATAAATAATATTTATAATGTTAATAATAGTTATAGCATTAAAATATTAATTAATTGTAATATTAATGCAATAATAATATCAACGAAATAATAGTATTCATTACAATTATGGTGTTAAGAATATATATTATAAAATTATCAAAATATGTAACTTCCCTAAGTTCTACCCAATCGTCTTTCTCAGAAAGACAGGCAATCATAATGGTTTAATACAAATTAATTAACCAAAAACGTCGCGTATAACTCGAGTAAGTAGAAAATGTCAATAATAGCCAGACACACCCTAAATCAGCATACCCGCGTCATCGCAGCGCGCAGGTTTCTGCGAAACAAGAAACCGTGTAAGCCGGCATAAAACGAGCATAAAAATCAACGGAACACAGGTTACATTTGTATTACACGAGGAGAAACACCGGCGTATCGTTAGTATATTCGGCCAGAACGGATCTCGTGCAATTTGCTCGGTGGAATTATATCGGCGACTTTTACGGTTGAACAGCGGCCCCCGTAAAAGTGGAACGCGATCGGAACGCGACTGACAAACTGGTTCCTACAATAACAAGGTCCTTTTTCTCGATTTCTCGTAACTATTAATCCGCTGTTCCGGTCCAGCCCCGGAGATTTACACCGATACGTGCAGTAAGTTCTCGCTTCCGAAAGCGGCACTAATTACTTTCTTACCGGTAAGAAACTGTGCGCCCGCTGCTCTCTCGTACCACGGCAAGAACGAAAGAAAGAGGGAGACGGTGAGGGGGCGCCCCGGCCGCATCGGTCTGAAAGACGTTTGGCTTTACCCGTGACCAAGAAGGGGAAAGCCAACCCCCGGCTCTGCTTTTGTGTATTCGGCCAAGCGGTTTCAAGCAGACTGTTGAGAGACGGGACGGCACAGACAGTCTGACGGAGATCGATTACCTAGCCTAGGCTTAGTCATTATCTCTGCAAAAAGGGACTCGGAGTCCGCCACGGAGAGGAGTATCCGTGAAATTGCTTCAATTACACACTTGCGATCGGGACCGCCACCGTGAAAATATTTTTCACACGTGCCCGGTCACCACCCCTCTCTCTCTCTCTCTCTTTCTCTCTCTCTGTGTCCCCATTTTCCGAGAAACCTTTCGAACACACGCTTCCTACGGCCGATTCCCTCAAGCCGCCGCGATCATAAATAAAACTGGGAACTGTATCGCCTACGTCCTCTAAACATTTCCTTGCCTGGTAAACGTTTCACGAAAGTCTTTCCTGTGAAGTCGGGAAATATTATTTATCGTTGTTCCAATGAAATTGCGAAGTTTCATGCAGGATATAAAACTTGTCTGGCTTAATCGAAAAATTACCAAACATCTGTTTCTCTTTCTAATGTCGTCGATGAGTTGAACATACAAGTAAGAATTTTAACCCCTTGCACTATAACAACGAGCCAGACTCGTGACAAAGGTTCCACGCAAGCTCTGCTAAATTAATAAATTATTAATTCCTTCCATATCGAAATTAAATTGAATTCTTTTGTTATCAAAGCTTAGAAACAGCAGGGAATAAAAAGAATACAGAAAACAAAAATTATGTGGTGCTATTAAGAAAAATATTGAGAACAAGTTAATGCTAATCAACGTGACGCGAAAAGGAGTCATAGTGCAAGGGGTTAACACGTATAAATTTTATCGCATATAGATTTAATTTGCAAGAAATTTATTCCGTTTCGTTTTGCTTTGATTATTTCGATGAGACTTGAGATTAATTTCTTGTTCACGCATCAGTGTCCATAACACTGTCCATAAATTTAATAATACAAGAATAGAGAAAGCAAGACTGGTTACAGCGATTGCTTTTTTATAGTTTGCGGCACTCGATGTATTTTTATACAGTTTTTCAAACGAATTGAAACGCACGGCGTTGGCTAATCGATCGGCCGATCGCGCGCCGCGAAAACAAAAATAAGCCTCAATTTACGTTGACGATCGGTTTGTTTAATAATTTACAAATCGAGGCTCGTGTAACCGTTTAATCAATCTATCGCGTTGCATTAAACGCTTTACACGGTTTCGCACTCTAAGTGGTTTCACACATTAGCGGAGATAGGCGGCCATGCGTGAACACATTCGAGCTACCTTATAGCTGTAAAATCGCGCGGAACATTCGTTACTTTTTCTTCCGCCGCGCCGCGCCGCGCCGCCGTGGAAATAAATCGTTGGCCGCTTATCGTAATTGCCATCTACAATTGCGTTTCCGTTTCGCGTACTTGTTCTACTCGATATACTAACATTCCGTTGTCTTATTTTGCAGGTAAGTCGCGGGCCGCTTTTCGGGTTTCGCTCGAGAACAACTGTGTGAGTAGACCTGACTAGATAAACTAGATCAAAGTTTCAGATATTGCATGAAATTACTTCATCGAAAATGTTTTAACCCTCCAATCGCAGACTTCGAAATATTTCAGAAAATTTAGCGAAAAGAAATTTGTAATTTTAATCTTTATAATATCTTCTAGTTTTTCTTATTTATATTCTTATTAATTATTAGGATCATTTGCATAACGAAAGAAACTATTTTGCAATTTTATATCTCAGAATCAAGAACGCACCCCGTTTTTAGGGGATGATTATTTTATTATTACATAACCTTGACGTATCCTTTTTAATTACTAGGATCACTTGCATAACAAAAGAAACTGTTCTGCAATGTTATACTTCGAAATCAAGAACGCACCCCGTTGTTAGGGGATGATTATTTTATTGTTCATTTCAATAGCGTACGCGATCGTTTATTTGCAAATGTTAAGTGTTTCGAAACTGTCTACCGATGTAATGAGAAAACCGCAATAACGCGCCCTTTGTTAGCTGAATTTTTCCGTTCGTTAATGTTTCATACGCGTATCAGAACCGCAGACAGAGCAGCATTCTCGCACAGGATCGGGCTTTTACCATAAAATTTTCGTTAATAAAAGCATATTATAGGGGGCTGTCGCGCGTTTTGTTTACGGCGCTGATACGGCTGTAATTATTAGTCTAAATTATCAGTGTCGGTGGGCATTAATAGTATTCATCCGAAGCACCTGTATTATTTTACGGCTGAATTTTCACGGTGCATATTAAATAGAGAGTAATAACGCCAGCGCAAGTGCCCGCCGCGAAATGAATATTATCTGTGAGTGGGTATCTATTATACAACAAAAAAACATTACGATAACACTTCCATGGAATATAGTACGATTTATTATAAGCGTTTATCTTATCGTTCGGCCGTAACACGCGGCACTGGATTCAAACGCACGCGACACGAAAATGATTGCTGATCGAAACCGCGTATCGCTGTCAGCACGTACATTTGTATTATATTTAGGATCCTGTTCCACATTCGCTTACGCCTTCGTGCTTACAAATTATAATTTCCTCGAGGACAAGTTTATTGCCGTGTCGTTTCGTATACTTGAAATAATCATTCCGTAATTGGATTCTAAATCATAGAGATCGCTGTTTCATTTCTCAAATACGCTCGTCTTGTTCCAATTTCTTCAGTCGCAGTCAACTTTACTCTATAATAATCATTTTGTCTGAAATGACTAGAATAAACAAAATTGCGTGGAGACACATTTTGCACATCACACCACAGCAACAAATTTGTTAATAAACGCGAAAAAGTGGAACAAAGTTTTTCGAAATCAGAGTTGAGCAAAATTTATTCGATCGACGAATGAAGAGAATAGTAAAATTTATATACAGCATTTGTAAACAATAAAGCAAGTGTTTCGACTTTTATATACAACGACGTTATTACAAGTAACAGGTAAATTATTCTTAAATAAATTCATTCGCGATAAAAGGTATTCGTGAATAATTTTCTTTATGGGTATAGGCTAATAGTAATTTATTCGCGAGTAGAAATCATACTATACAGAAATCAACTATTTAGATAAAGACTTGCTCGAACAATGAACCAACTCTATTTCGAATTAATCGGATCGTGTTTCAGCTTGCGGTATTCATATTTTTCAGCTTAATACTTCATCAATCTTGCACGCGTTATTCTACAGAATTTTCTCAAACGCCGGCGAGCACGCGGACAACAATTCCAACAATGATCGAGAAATATGAAAGGAAATTACACGTGGGACAAGCTGATAAATTATTGAACGGGATTTACGGTGGTCTCGAAACCCCATCGATCTCTGGAACGGCGGATAAATTTCTCTAATTTAATCCACGCGAATTCACCGGTTTTCGCGAACACCGTCAGCCGACGACCGATCCCCCGAAGGGGCGGCCAAGGAGCATTTATTAAATAACTTCCAGATGTTAATCCACGGTTACTTTCGCGACTTAGAATTCCGCCCGAGGTTTATTCAGTGTTCAGGCGAGCCGAACACTGTGCTGTAGTACCACCGCCCCCATTGTGTATAGCAGTCGGGCCGAAGAAATAAGCCTGGACTTAAGTCATTCGATAAATCCCGCCGGTGCCTGGATATTTCGGTAAGAACAACGAAGGGGAATGTCTTTTAACAAACCCCTCTATCCCCCCACCCCCTGTCGGCTAAGTAGGAACTATTAATCCATTCGCAGGGGTATCAACGTCGCGCCGGCTGCTTCTAAGCACAGAAATAATTCCGGCCGCGCTATTATCGTCTGCAACGCGACGACGACGCCGCGCAAGGACGATCCTCCCTTGGCATCGCAGACATTCGATGCATGCGCCTTCTACGTGTACGGCACGCGCAATCATCCGCGTTTTATATCCGCCAACCCCAGGAATTGGCTCGACGCTGACAATGAAACCGAATATATGTTACGAACAATACGTACTTACAGGATAGCCGGCCGGGACGCTACCTGCTGCTCTCGCTGGAGAAGAATTTCAATAGGTTCTCGCCAGATTTTTCATTAATATTTCCGAAAAGCAATACCTTCGCGGAGGATTTCGTATTACGATGAAATTTTTTTTATTAGTTTCGCACTCGTATTTATTAAAATCCGCGAAGAGAATCGTTTTTGCAGCTCGTGTTTGGTCGGGAGACATGAATTATTGGATTTCTTGGCTGACCCAGCTTGACCATTCCTTTGCTGCGCTGGAGCGTGTTCGTATAAATAGATGCGTGCAAGCGAATGCACGCAGGCTGGTGCATACGAACAAAATCTTGCGAAATTGTATGTACAAACGAGTATGCACAAGCTAATGTGTAAAAAATTCTATGTATAATTCGTTGATTTCTACCAATAATTTTCTATTAAATCATTCGTTAAGAGATTCCCAATTAGTAATCACCGTTTTGTCAAGTACTATTAAACGGAAATAAATAGCATCCTCTTTGACGATAATCTCAACCAACATCGTTGAACTATATTGTTCCAAATAATTTAATTTGTGGCTAAAATTGCCATAAGGTTGTCTCAAGTATTTTCGGAAGAATACGAATAATTTTCTACGAAATAATAATCTCAGATCCTACAATATTTCCGCTTTGTTCTGGAGGCAAATTATATTACGGAAGGAGAGTAAGAACAGAGAAACAATACAACCTAGAAATTCAAGTAAATTATTAAACTTTTGTTCACCGTTGAAAGAATGCCCGAGCAAAAAAAAAATCGACGTAGGAATGTTTTTAATTCCGGCCACGAGTACAGTCTCCAAGACCACAGCGCAGAGCATCGGCTTTCTTCCCCAGCGCCAGACTAATTGTCGTCTTATCATTATCCGGGAGGCTCTCAGCTGGTCCATGCCCAAAAAATCTTTTCACCGGCTATGTACCAATACATAGCCACTTATATAGTTCGGTACCGATGCACTTACGCTTATATACTTTTATATATATATTATATAAAGGACGATGAACATGTATACATATATATTTACAATAATATATATATATAATATATATATGTATATATATATACGTAGCCGCGTACGTATAAATAGACTGTCTCGAGCAGCCACTCCGCCTTTTTCTCTTTCCTGAGAAGTTGCTTTGGCACCAGCAGCAACACAGGCCAGAGACGACGTCGGCGTCGGCGGCATCTCTCGAGGAAGGGCATTGTTTTATTCCGACCGCGTAGCAGACACTCCTCATCCACCCCCGCACCTAGGCTTCTTTCCCTGACTGCCACTCTCGACAATTTACCCCGTCTCGATCCCCTCTTCGGTTTTCCACTCTCTCCGCCGACTCCATCCCTCCCCTATACCCTCTCTCTCTCTCTCTCTCTCTCTCTCTCTCTCTCTGTCTTACTCGCTCCGTCTCTCTCTTGCTCCTGGGTGCCCCTGTGCCTCCACCTCTTATTCTATCGCTCGCTCACCCAGGGAACCTCTCTGTCCACCCTTCCGATAACGCCATGGCTTAATGACGCCGAGCGCGCCTCAATATCGCATTGCGTATACCCCAGGACCTACTAAACGCTGCTCTCGATGCTGTTTCTTCTCCTTCTACCTCGCTTCGCGTCTCGTTCTCCTATAACGCAGCTCCATACACCCCATACACACCCTACACCACCGTCGAAACCCCTTCGACGATACTTCTTCCTCTCGATCGGTCTCTCTCTCTTTCTCTTTTTTTCTTTTTTCTATCTACCCCCTTCTCTCTCTCTCTCTCTCTTTTTCTCTCCTTCCCTTTCTCTCTCCATCGGTCTGACTTTCACGTGCGCAATTTTTTTTTTTGTAACAGTGGCCGGCAAATATTTTGGCAAAGCCAGGTTTAATATGTGGAAAAGCTAGACCGGATATAGCAACGGCTTATTGCCAGTTGTTATTTTCGGTGCGGGTTATAGCGGCGGGCAACCGATCGCTAAAAGGATAGTCGCGACAGGGGCGGGGGGAGGGGGTGGATAGACGCGGCGGAACCGGAGAATATTGATCGTGATACACGATGGAGTCTCCAGATATGATGAGAGATAATCCAAGGTAAACGGATTGATCCGAATTACAGGGAAGTCAAATTGAATGAGAATGAAATTCCGCGCCGCGCCGCCGAGTCGCGTCTCGTCGCGTCGCGCCCGTTGCAAATCGACGGGGGGGGGGGGGGGGGG
>NC_135775.1:8605650-8689544 GCF_028453695.1 Augochlora pura
GCTCGGTAGTCGCTCGTCGACCCTGCTCGCTCGCTCGCGTCGCACGCGTTCAACTGTAGACGCTTATGCAGAATGTTTAGCGAAGGCTGTATTGACTGTCCGGATTAATGCCGGCTTAGGATTTTGTACGATGTTGATTTAATCCCTGTCCGAGTTAGGCGTTTCTTACTCCTTTGCAAATCGTGTTTCGAAGAGTTTTTATGATTTTAGACAACGATTGTTTTCTACGAGTTTGAATGTAACGTTTTTTCAGAAATAATATTCGAATGAAATTTTGGACATTGTTCATTCGTTGAAAAGTTGAGAATTTTTCGAAATATTATCTGAAACGACGATATTTTTATCTGTGGTCGTACGAATTATTTCGAATGAATATTGAAGAGAAAATTGTCGAGCTATTCTTAGCTTGAATTCAGTCATTAAAGTACTTATTGACAATCTTTCAATAAATAAAGTGTTAAAGAATTTGTAGTCTTTTAATATCTTTACTTCTTAATTTTAAATTAGAACAAAAAAATATATTTTATATAATACAAGAATTTAATAATATGTATTATATGAAGAGTACAGTACATTTTAAAATTGAAAACTTTAAGAAGCTGTGGTACACCGACTATATGAACCATAATACAATGTAATATTTAATTACAATACATATACATATACCCCCGGGCATTCTTTGTAAGCCCGGGGAAACATTTATTGATAAATAAGTTCGTAGTATTTAATTACAATACAAAGTAATATTTGCATGTACGAAATCTCGTATTTCATTAATTTCCCAATAATTTTATAATATAAACAGATACACACAATACAGCCTATAAAGTTCATTTCAACTTTTATTAAAAACTTGATTTGCTCAATTTTATTAAAAAATCTGGACTCGCCAAATTTTGTTAAAACAGTTGACTCGTTCAATTAGAAGAACCTTCACTCGCCTAATTTTCTTAAGTAAAATTCTACTCGCCAAATATTGTTAAAACAGTTGACTCCTTCGATTAAAAGAAATTTCACTCGCCCAATTTTCTTAAGTAAAATTTGACACGCGAAATTCTATTTAAAAAATCGTCCAATTTAATTAAAAACTCGACTGATCCAACCATATTAAACAAGTGCTCCGCTCAATTTTCCACGCCAAGATCTCGCGTCGAAATTAGCGTACGAAATTAACGTTACGAAATTAACGTAACGCAACCCCTTGGAAAAGGGTGTTTCCTTATTGATCTTATCAAAGCCATTGCTTACCCGCAAGTCCGAGCTGAAACGTTCCGAGTGCGAGCGTGTTAAAGTAGGGTAGATGTTGCGTCGGTTTCCAAGGTCAATAGACATGCTTTCCCCCCCATCAGGAATTCGCAACACGTGATCACACAGCCCGGCAACTGAACCACGCGATGGTGTGTCTCAACCAAACTACTGCTATGTAAATTTCGTGCAATTTAATCGAAGTTCCCGTAAAATTACCGCGCGCATAATAATTATTTATAAATACAGGACTCCGTTCGAGACCAACTGAAATAAGGAAAATTATTGTACGATTTTTATTATCGATCGGCAACAGCAAGTTATATTTGGCCGATGTCAGACTTTTTGTTACGCGCGTTTTAAATATATAATAATCAAACATGCATATTCGCTGTGCTGCGTACCCAAGAATTTAATTACTTCTGAAGTGGCGTTATTTACTCCGACACGGTATTGCACCGCAATCAGAGGAAAATCAAATATTGCTTAACATTTAAAAACAAAATAGCGAATGTACGCTTCGAGATCGCGTGTATGGGTATTTAACGAAAGCGATATTTTAACAATTTCAGTGCTGACTAAAGTGAAAAGTTTAATAGAAAAAGTATTATTTATAATATCGAACATTTATATTATAATATAATATAATATAATATAATATAATATAATATAATATGGAAGATATTTATAGAAGATATTACACATAGATCACATAAACATTATGAGCAGATGAGCTATTCAATGAATTAACACTTCTGAGTGAATAAGTATGAATGAATACCACGTTTATATTAAAATTTGTTCAATAGTTATATTATTCACCTACAGGTATTCAAACGTGACATTTTGTAAACATTTATCGATATCATTAAGCATTCATTGGTCGTTCGACATGTTTTTCACCAAATTTTGTATTATATTTTTAAAAAATACTATAATTATGTTCGGTAATTAACTTAGTAGAAAAATCTTATGACAATATAATTGAAGGTATTAAATAATGGTTTATTAACAATATTTGATTGTTTCTCCCGCGTTAGTACTTCATGTATATACACATATACAGCAATCTTCGAAATACTGAAGACTACAGCATCGCATTCGATTTCTACGATGTAAATATTTGTTAACAATCTTAATTTTCTTAAAAGTGACGCACTATTTAAACGCGACGCGAAAGAGATGTCTAAATATGCTTCCCTGATCACCGCATGTTTTTTTTTTATTTCGTTTCCCTATGTAGACTAGTATTATCTAATACCACCACTACCGCTAGTATTGTCTACTACCTTTAACATAACCATATACTACAGGTCACTATAGATAGAACATAGCAATCAATAACTAATGCATTTCTTTCTATATTTTCATGCACTCGTTCTCTATTTTGTTAGCCGTCGATATTCGAGTGAATTGCATTCGGACGATAAATATTTTATTACATATATATTTCATTAAACAAATTATTCTAGATCAAATTGTTCGCAAATACAACTCTTATCGGAACATTTATTTTCGTAATATTCTCATACCAAAACTATTATCTAAAAGTTCAAGTTCTCTACTAGGTGACAACGTATCTAAATAATAAATAAATGCTTACATAATATAACGTAAAAATATTCGAATAAGGAGACCTTTACTGTACCACAAATTACACAACATTTCCAGAATCGTGGGTTAAAGTGCTTCAATAAATACATCCAATTCCACCCGAAAATGATAAACCATTTCCGTTCACCGAGCGATCCACGGTTATTCGCGTAAGAATTCATCCGATGCCGGTATCCGGTTAAAAAAAGAGAAAGAGAAAGAGAGAGAGAGAGAGCGCGCGCCCCGATACCCGCCCGTTCTTTCATTATATACGGCCAGGAAAGTGTTAATAGACGGCGGCGGTCCGTCGACAGGGTGCACAGGAAGCTTCTTGCCTGCCGATTTTGTCGAAACACACGCGCGAGCGTCGATTGTCCCGCAACCCGATCCTCCCCGGCGCCCCGGTCGCGATCGTTTCAAAAAGCTCCCTACCCTCCTACGGCAGCCGCGCGCTATCGCCATCATTGCCACCTGCTCTCTCGGGAATAACCGTTTTACGAGCGTATTCGCGCGGAACTCGCGTATACGCGGCCGTCGAAAAAAAGCGGTAAACCGCTTTCGCTGCTTGCGGATTGAAATGTCGTGTCCGCCGGTGAGCCGACTACGCCCAGATGCTACCGAATCGACGATAACGGGAATTAGCGTACTATTCACCTTCCGCGAATTTTTTTCCTTTTTTTTTCTTTTTCGTTGGCCCCGGGAATTAATGGCCCATCGGCCGGGTATAGAAAAGGGGATTTGTCGTGCGAGACAAATTGACAGACTCGCTCCGATGGATACCGGTGCTAAGTTCCCTCCTGCCGACCTACCGGCGAACAGAATACTGTTAATCCTATTTCGCCTTGCTGTTTTATTCATTCTTTTTTGTTTGTTTTGTTTTACCCATCATGCGATCCCGGCGGCAGCGTCGGCGTTCGACGGCGCGTTGTCTACGCGCGCGCCGGGGCCCTGTATTGTGCCGCGAAAGTGATTTCACAGTCGAGCTTCGCGCTCGATGACGTAATAATAGAATCGGCGAACGACCAACTCTCGATGCGACGCTTTTATTTACGGAAATGAATCGATGCTTCTCCGTGTGACAAACGCGAAGGCAACGGTTGGGAATTGTATGGAGACGCGGCTCTGCGATGTTGCGCTGTAAACGGTGATTATTATGCGGCCCTGCCACCCGGTTTAATTTGTCGTCGACGATAGCCGGGCGCGCGTTTTCTTAAACGGACTGTCCGGCTGCTTCTAATTTGTCGAGATATTATTTAAATGTTATTACGATTTTCAGGTGCTGGTTTTTTTTTTACCGCTGCTTGCTGAAATTATCGAGGAGAATTCCGAATTGCATTTGCAAGGAAGATTTATAGGAAATTTGTTTATTTACTTATTTGTTTATAGTTTATTTCAATGCGGTAGTATTAACGATAGTTATTAATATACTGAGGATTTTAATTGTGTGACGTTGGACGTATCTAAACATTTATTTCACGTATTAATAATTGTAATAAACTGACAGTAATACAATATTATTTTTGATTCTACAAATGTGTTCGCTATTTTGCAATCTGCTGTTATTAATACGGAAAATACATTAATAATCTCCCCGAAATAGAATCGTAAAACAGGTTGTTTTTTATTATATTTGCAAAATATTAGAATCGATTTCCAAATAGAATTTTCGATAATGACGACGGAGTGAAACTGTGTCACATGACGTGTTTTGTGATAAAAATCAGTCGGCCAAATTTCGAATGAAACGATCCGAGAACTTCATAAAAAAAGAACAGCATAAGAAACGTCAGCCTATGTAGAATGTTTTGGTAATATTTAATAACGATGTTAATGTACTAACTAGGTATTAAGAATAATTTATAATCCCGTTTCGTCCAGTAATTACGCATGTTCCCGATAGCAACTGGAAAATATTAATATTCGATCATGTTTACGATTCTAGTATGTATTTATAAACTAAAGTACTATGTATGTAATTACAGAAATCCATTACCCTTGCAGAATGCCCTCCGCGTTCAATGAGATTAATTCCAGGAATGGGCCGCTTAATGCCAATCTGGGATTTCGCTTTCATTGCCACGCAATAATCGTCCAATTAGGTTCCGAGCTCTTTAATTCGCCACTAAATGCTCGTCTGTCAATTTTTCCACGGATTATCGTGTTGAGAAACCACTGAGAAACAATCGGATCAGAGACGAATTTTATTCGAACCTTACTTTTATTACTTTAATGATAACGGTAAATATTATCTTTATTATCATCTTATTTCGTTACTGCATTGTAGATTTTAATTTACAATACAAACTTGGCAGTCTGATCAAAGTAAAATGTATAATGCAAAATAAAGAATTTCTGCACGAGACAAGAATTGAATAAAAATAATCTGGTAACATTTTTAATTTGTTACTTGTGATTTTTGCCATTTTAAGTAATACATATTTGTTATAAAAAGCATACAAGAAATTGATTTCTTTGAACATTATCATAACGATAATTAATATAAAATAGTTGTCTTCAATGCTTCGTGAACCTAATCAAATATTATTTATAATATTTTTGTAATATTAATATTATTATAATTATTTCTAATATTAATTACAGAATTCTGCATTTATCTTCGATACTTTATCATTTGCTATATCCCTCGCCGAATATCGCAGCATGAGATCGGTATCCGACTTATCGCTTCCATCCCGAAACGGGCTGAAAATTTTGCAAAAGCCAATCGTCAGAGTGGTCGTTGACCGCAACCGGACGGCAAGGCCCCGCGTCTTTCGGAACGGTCAAACGAGACGTTCCCGAGGAAGACGATGCGGTCGAAGACCTTTCTCATTGACGGGTCCCGCCGACCTCGGATTAATACAAATGCATAAGGACCTTTCCGCCTTAAAAAGCTAGTCATTTTCCGAGCCGCCTATCGGGCTCCCGCTTCTCCCGCTACGGGGGCATTGAAGACGTCCGTATTTTCTATGGACTCGCTCGGCAAAATCAGTGTGCACGACCGAGCCTAACAAGAACTTGGAAGATCAAACTCTTCCTAACCCTTTTGAAGGAATCCGAGCCCATCAAGGACGTTGGTGCCTTCGTTTTCTATCTCTACACATTTCTATGCTGATCCCTCTAGTTAGAAAGCCGGGCTCATGGAAGACGCCGTGTACCTCTTCTCGTCTCTAATAGTTTACTTTCCCAGCGCAGCCTGGTCTTTCGTTATCCACGGCTGCTCCTTCTGTCTGCACAGTGTTTTTAACGTGGAATCTCGGGATACCGACCCATTATTTTTTCTATTCCCATCGAAGGCGAATGACCTGGTACTAATCGTCGGAAATCGCCGCACGACCTTCATAAATCTGTGCGAAAGCCCTTTAGTTCTGGTTAAAACAATCTTTGAATTTTCTCAGCTGAAAGTGCAGAGGCGATTGGACGATTAGGAAGCTAAATTCATTAACTTTAAAATTTAAGTAAATAAAACTTTTGCAGATTAGTTGTGAAAACATATTAATGCAACCGATAATGCGAACCACAATTTTTATTATAATTAGATAAACAGAAATTAATATCAATATTTAATTATTTTATTTTATTTTATATTTTCTTAATTTCGTTCAGTCATTCTAAAAGTAACTCATGTTCAAACAACTAGTGAACCGATTAGTTACAGACGATTAAAGCAGCATCCCTTGCAATTAGAAAATCAACGAAGTCTCGTTTCGATAAAACTTTTCATTTCGCTTAAACTATTTGTTTTAAACTAGCAAATCCTGACTCCATGGTTTCCAGAATTCGATCTTGCAACACGAGCAGAAATTTAAGACGTTGCGATAGAAATTATAATATTTGCGAAAATGTTGATCGAGGAAATCGCTGGAAAATTCTGGAGGAAATTTGTTCTCTAATGGACACAGGTGAAAGTAGTGGGACGTAGAAGAGTTCCTTAATAATAACCTCTGCGGGCATGAGGCGACCAAAACCAGTATTAAATTCTATCGAGCTTTCGATGTTATTGCGTCTTGAATATTTTTACGGGCCATAAATGCGCTAGGATCCGCTCGTTAATTGTTAATTATGAATAAAGGTGCGGGCGGTGTGCGACGACCTGGAAACGTAGCGCTGTTGTAAATTGATTTACGCGACCATAAAGTCGAAATTATTTTCCCGCCGACCCGATGGAGAAACTTTGTTCTTTGGATTTACAGTTTTTGCGAGCAGTACGTTCTTGAAGTGGCTCTATTTTCCGTTTTATCATCTCTCGCGTGGCTCGTACGTGGAACACTTATAAAAGGGAGGCAAAAGAGAGAGAAAGAGAAAGCAAGAAAGAAAGAAAGAGAGAGGGAGAGGGAGAAGAGGGAGGGACGAGAGGAGTGGAAAATTTTGTTTCGGGAGTGTAAGAACTTCCAGACCCAAATGAACTTGCCAGAAGGTTGCTCTCGACGTTCGTGCGAATTAATTCATCCCCTTTGTTATTGCCCCGATCTAAGTGGCAGAAAGAAGGCGAGGAACGGATGAAACACGAGGAAGTGAAAGCATTAGTGCTTCTTCGCCGGCGAATCCTCTTTCGTGCGGTACAGCCGAGCTTGTAACTCCTGCGATGCATCGGGCATGCCGCGGCCGCTTTCGCAAATTAAGCACGTTTCTGGCTAAATCGACGTAGGTTGAGGGCGCGGAAGGAATCTGGAGCACAGGTGGATAGTACTTCAGCTACATGAAAGAAATACACACGACCAAAAGTCTTGGACCGTGCTCCCTCGGTTAAGAGAACGTGAAACGTCATTTTACAACAATTACGCGGAGTTACTCGATCTTACGATTACAATCGTGAACAACTAGACATGTTTTAAAAGCGAATAACGTTTTTGAAATTACATCGAACGATTCGAATTGTTTCGTAATAAAAATCTCGCAAATCTAAATTACTTTCCATTTAAAATTGTTAAAAAATAAGTTTCGTACTCGTCAAAAGCGTGTGCTACAATTTTTCCGAATCTCTCTCTCTCTCTCTCTCTCTCTCTCTCTCTCTCTGTTTATTAAAAGCGCTTTTATCGATAACGTTGTTCGAAATTTTTGTGTCACCGGACTCTTCGAATAATGCATTTGCTATGTCGTATTTCCAACGATCGGATATCCGTAAATAATTAATTTCGAGAGAAATGTTAATGGAATCGGATAAAGAAGACACGCGCGCAGCATCGCGACAATTTTCGAATAATTCTTGCACGCGAGAACTTATGACAAGCTGCACGTTTTATCTTTCGAATATATTCAAATGACGCGAAAGCGCAATCAAGGGACTCCCACCGGATAATGCATTCAATCGGTGATTTCTTTTAATCCCATGAGCATTTTTGTATCAGCGTATTATTCATTTTTCGTGCTATTCGAGCGTTGCTTTTCAAAAAAAAAAACAGCCGATCCCACCGTTTCGAAAACTCGAGCTTTCGAACGAATAACTAAACGAAAAAAAGAAAGACGAACACGATAATATTTTCCGATACAAGATTAAAGATATAAAGAGATATATTATAAATTATTTTTGCGGCAGCATCATCCTGGCATTGTATTCCGTTGTGCTCTCGAGAGCACGGATGTAATTCTTCTTCTGTTTAATTATATCAGAAAGAGTTGCCGGGTGAAAATTAAACAGATCCGAGAAAGATGGCTACAATAAGGTCCGGCTGCAGATTTATGAATTCAGTGTTGTACCTCAACACACGGAAACCATGGGAGAGCCGGCGGAACGGAGGGTGCCCTCGCGCCGCACCAGAAAATCGTCGGCCTTTCGTTTCGTCGGGGATTGCGCTTTATAAATTATTATTAGCGGAAATTACGGGCGCGGATTCACCCCGCCGGCAGCAACGTTATGCATGCTTAATGTGATATCTTATAATATTTTCATGGACCTCGGGGACCGAACGGTTGCTACAATATGGACGTTTACTGGATCCTATTGTGTTCTTCTTCTTCTTCTTCTTTTTTTCATTTCCCTCGCCGTAACCAACAATTTACGGTGCCTCGGAATCTGCCTTAATTACAAAGGCTATTAAACGATCTTCTAAATTCCGGCCGATGTTATGAAATCTCTCGCTTCGGACACCGTGCGATTATAATTATAAGTATACGCGGCTTTAAAGTATCAAGAATTTTATAGAAAATATCGTAGTATTTGTTGCGATAGCAGCAAAGACATTTCAAAGATATTATAATCCATTGCACTATTTAATAAGTGAACTACAAACGTTTATGAATACTTGTCTGTACTCCGCTTATGATACTTCGGAGAATTCAAATAAAATTGGCTAGTTAAAAGTGTAACATATTTAAAATAATTACAACTATACCGTATTTAAAATA
The DNA here is from genome assembly GCF_028453695.1 of Augochlora pura. Classification (NCBI taxonomy): domain Eukaryota; kingdom Metazoa; phylum Arthropoda; class Insecta; order Hymenoptera; family Halictidae; genus Augochlora; species Augochlora pura. The sequence continues at coordinate 8,614,834 of NC_135775.1, forward strand.
TTGTCGAAACTTACCAATTTCTCATGTTAGCGTCATTGAGTTTGCGAAGATGCTCTCGAAGACGAAAATTTAGTAAATCTCAAAATAGTAGAAGCATTTAGAGAATTTGAAGATACTATTATATTATTTGTAACCCGTTGAAATAATTAAGAAAATAAATGAATGTTTCTGTAACTCCTGTATCATGCAATCGATGCCGACAATTTTCATTTTACATAAAAATCCGCTATTTAATTATGCCTTACTGCCAATCATGGATTCTCGATTTCTCATATTCCATGTTTCCAGCAGGTTTATGGGGTCCGGCCGCCGCTGTGCGGCAAGATCGCGTTCCCTAGATATTAGGGTGCACGGGATCATAATATCGTTCGGCATTGGTAGTACTTGCTCGATTTAAACCAGACGGCCGTTTCGCGAAAGGATTAATTTATTCGCCGATCACGTGCCAAGAATCGATGAAGCGCGGCGGCGTCATGGATGCATCCGGGATGATTGTATCTTTCCGGCGCGGCTCCGATCGGAGCGGACCGGAGCGGGTGCGGCGCGATGCGGCGCGGCGCGTCGAAAAGCGCTACCCTCAGCTCTCGTGTTCCCGTGGCACGTTAGCCCTCGACGTGATGTCGACACGACTGATCTCTCTCTCTCTCTCCTCTCCTCGCTCCGCCTCGGTCTCCTCTGTTCTCCGGGGTTTCTATGTACACTCTGTCCAGGTGATGGACTGAAATGGGTCTCATTCGAAACCTCGGCAGAAACTTAAGAGTGTACATACACCGGCGACGTAGTCGTTGCTTTCCGGCGTTTCTTTCGGTCGGTTCGAGCACCAGGGATAAGAGAGAAAGGTAGAGAGAGGACAGAGAAAGAGACGGAAAGAGGGCGAAAGGGAAAGAACGGGAGAGAGAGAGAGAGAAAGAGGACGCAGGGCTACAGAGTTCTCTCCGACCTATCTCAGTTCCAACTGGTTCATTCGTAGCAGTTGCAGCGCAATCGTTACTACCACAATCTTTCTCGGCGCTATCAGAGGCAACGGGACTCTTACTGTCTCTGCAATTGATGCCATCACTGGCTCGAACACTTAGCCAAGTTCGTAGGTAGAGAGGTGTCTGCATCGAGAAAAGGGGGAGGCAAAGAAGAGACACGGATCACGGGAGGGACCGAAAGGAGAGGAACAAAAAGACAGAGAGGGAGAGAGAGAGAGAGAGAGAGAGATAGAATGTGGAAGAGAACAAAACTGTGTACTGTGCATTCCCTATTCGCAACGTGCAGAGTATTCGCGTCGCAGCTGCCACGACTGCCGGCAAGCCATAGCGAAAAGTTAGCTGGCTTTTGCTATTTTTCCATGCCATTAACGACCAACTCGAACGACCTCTATCAATGGCTTTATGGCAGTTGCCTTTTATTCCCTTTTTCCAACGGTACCTACCCTTTGCCTCTATCCACGCCCTTCACTTTCTCTTACGGCGCACCGGCTAACAGTGCCAGCGCGAAACATCAATGCTGCTTTCCTCCGGACCTTTTTCCTTTCTTTTTTTTTCGACGTCGGCCGTGTCCTTTTCGCGAAAGAATACCCGTAGACGAGCCGAGAATCGCGAACATCGGAGCGTAATGCGATTTTACTCCTAACAGATAAGACGTTAGGACGCTGCAGCTTTTGGTCTTATATGGGCGAAGATACCAGATGGGTTGGTCATTTTTTTAAATTCGCGCACTGAAGCGGTCGGATGACATATTTTCCGATTTGAATTTGAGTGTTAATTTTTACACAGAATTTTATGAATATTGAAGATAAGCAGTTTCGTTTGAAATTTTAATTTTTTAATTTATATGTGTTGCTATATAATGTCACACTGAGTTTATGGAACTCAACGAAGTGATGGGTCACTAACTCTTTAATTTATGACTATTCAGACTGTGAAGATACATTTATGAGACAGTTATTCAATGTATGTATTACTTGCGCCAAATATTGCAATAACTAAATTATAATATATGTTTATTATAATATATATTGTAATGTAATTATTGACGTAGAGATCCGCAGTTCATTACTACATACGTTGGATAAGATTTGAATTTAGGCTCATGGACAGTTATTTCTACAGGAACGTTATTTTCATATTTTTCATTTTAAAATTGCTAATTGTAAAAATTCTCTCATAGGAAATGGCTCAGTAAATTTCTCAGTTCAAGCATACATTGCAATAAAACTGAAAAGACTCATGAATAAAGTCAGTCTGGTCATTTTTAGTAAACAACGCGAGTTTTGTAAAACTCTTAAAATAAAACTACATAATAATTTAGAACTATATAAATTATAGCTGTAATTAAAACATATTATTTATTAATAAAATTGCAGGTTTATTGCTCGATAGGTTTAGTGTTAACCGACTAATTCTATCGATTAGTAGAAACGATGCGAAAAAGTAAAATAAATAGTATAAAAATTAAAATTTGGGAAACTGTTATAAAATTGAGAAAATGTTTTCGTTGCGAAATCACTGATCACAATTTATTTCTTTAAACCGAAATAAAATCAATTTTTACATTTAACAGATTTGATAATAGCGGTCGGAATAACTTTCATATGATTTTCAACAATTTAATTTTTATTTTCAAATTTATGGAAAAATTATTTTTCGGCGACGTGTATAAGACCGAAAACGGAAGGAGATATTCGCTCAGGATCGGTGAGACGAGACGTGCACGCCGGAATGGGTTTCGTTTAAACGAGAGCAACGTACAATTCGATCGATAGGCTGTAAACTATTGTTCTATGGTAGCAGACTAACGTAAGAGCGGATTAAGTCGGTTAACCGCAGAGACGTCTACGTCACGCTTCGCAGAATTCTACGAGCTTGCACCTGTGATTCGCTTAACTGTGGTCATACGTGTAAACCCGCCTGCGGATACGTGGAAGTTCTATTAACATCCACACAAGCGAATGATTATCTACGTTCGTGTGCACGTATCCCGGTGGCAATTCAATTATCGATCGAATAAATTTGAAGAAATTAAACGGGAGACGATTGCTCTTTCGACTATGCGTTGCTTAGCGGCGAATGAATCTTTTTTCTCAGGTGTTCTGCTCTTTCGGATATTATTTTGTAAATTCTGCTTTGCGACGCGTCGAGTGTCCAATATCAACCCCGACAATTCTTATAATATTAAAATTATTTAATTGATAAAACCAAAACTATACAGCTAAAATTTACCATAAGAAATATTGGCTCGACTACTCGTTATTTTAGAAATTCCAAATTCGTTTTTTAGCAAAGTAATTTTGTTCTCTCACTAGAAAGTGAGAGACGACTTTTAACCCTTTATACTCGCGTGGTGACTCTGCGGCACCATTAAAATTATTATATCGCGTTAGAAAATAATTTTTATACTAACAAAGTTTAGATTTAAAAAATTGTTAACTGTAAAACTGTTGGAATGAGTCACAAAAATTAGTCTTAATTAATTTTGCTGGTCAGCTCAAGAAAGCTAGTTGTAGATGTAATTTAGTATAAATAAAAATAAAGAAAAATATGTATAAAATTCATTTTGCCAGGTAAAATGGAAATACTATAAGCTAGAAAAATTATTTTATATTTATAGTTAAAATATATAAACAAAATTACTTTCCGATTAACTCAATCAGTATATTCAATAACTTGAAATATAAATAAATTTCGAAACCTAATTAAAAATTAGTATCACCTATACGTGACCAACAGAGTACTCGTCGTATTAATTAACTTATTAAAATTCGACGTTGATTTCGGTTGCAATTCTTTTCGGATAATTTATGTTATCGCATCGTAATTATAAGTTTTAATTACGAAGTAAATTTTGCTGCTTCTGTTCCTACCAAATTTTAGTATTAAATTAACGCGAAACTTTCGCATAGAGTAACAAAAGATAATAACTAGGGAATGTCGTTACCGGAACTCGAATCCCGTTGTAGTGTTAAAATTTCTTTAACATATTTAACCTATTATACGAGCAAAGCGAAGTGGCAGAAAATTCCTTTCCAGTTGCGGTAACTAGAATTAAGGGGGCCAAGTTTTGATTTAAAAATGTCAATGTCAAGTCCACTTACCAGCGCGGTGAAACTCGTCCGCCGCTACGTTTGAATTAATAACTTTAGCTTCCTTGGTAAGAAACTTTCGAATTAAAGGAGTTTCGCCAGTCCCGTCATCGCCCGTGAACTTTATTATAAATACAAACGATTGTGTTCCGAACTTAAACGAGAGATATTGACAATCTCTTAAAGCGCTATAATAATACACGGTTTAATCGTCTTTCGTAGGGATCGTACGACTATGGTCGAGCACGCTTGAATCAGCGGCAATACCTCGCACGAAACGGGTCCGCAGATATGTAGAATTCAAATGAAACGATTTCTATCTTGGAATACATTTCAAAGTGACCTAAGAAAGGGCGAAAACGAGGGACGGGACGACCTTTAATCGACCTCGTTTGGAGTTCATATGCGCATTTCACGCGAACACGGGAAAGTTCGAAGATATATATTACAGGAAACTGTTAAGAGAAACGTGAACGCGGGCTACCGGGAACCGAGGAGGCACGAGCACGGTATAAAACAGAAAATTTATTTATTGATTTCAATATTTTAACGGCACATCGTGTTGCACGATAGGAGTAAAAGTTATAACGATAAAACAGACGGGTAAGAAACGATGACGAAGGAATGGTAACAAATGGAACTCGCTGAATAAATACCAGAGAGTCAAAGGAAAACGTTCCGTTTAAAAGATGAGGTAAACAAAAGACGCAACGCATCGAGAATACTAATCATAACGCAGCGCCTCGTCTTCCTCCTTTATGCGGCAGAATGGCCTCGTCCGTGGTAACAAGTTTCTATGTAATTCTCGTTTTCATAAGGGAGTCCATAAATACTTGAATCTGCATAAACTGAATTTGCATAAAACGCTCGTAATCCAATTATAATTTCCGTTTAATACCGCGAGTATAAATCTCCTACGTTCCAATTACATGCCGCGAAGAGTACACGTTAAAGCAATTAGATTCTACTCCGCTTTAATACTTTTTGTATCGCGGGAACAATGGAGGACCCGACCGATTCGTCGCGCTTATCAGAAACGAGTCCGCGTTCGATACGTTTTGTTTTATGAATATACGCGAATCTCGGAGTTTTCATTACAGCGGCAAACGTACGGGCGAGAACTCGTTTACAAGACGAGCGTTACAGAGATTACGACAAAAGTGCAAATCCTAAGACCGCCGCGAAGTTTTCCGTCAGCTTTGGGATCCGGCTGATGCACGAAATCAAGAGCCAACTCGCAAATCTGTTTTCTCAGCTGGAGGCACCCCCACGGCCACGGCCTTTTCTAAGGCAGAAGTTTCTAATCCAGACTAGGCCTGAGAAATCCGTATACATAATAGCGGCACGTCCCAGACCCCGGAGCGTCCTCATTTTGCATTCCTTCTACAATTCGCCGCTCGATCGTCTTCCCTCCGTCCAATGACGTCTCTTTTCACTTTCCCGCCTTCCATTCCGCTACAAATTCGCCCGGATCCCCCCCCCCCCCCACGCACCCTCTCCAACTCTTTCCACGATCGAATTCTATCTGATATGACGGATCGCGCGATTGTTGGCTCGCGAGCTGGCTCTCAAAATCGTACCAGTGTTATCGAATATCCCCGTTCTTCTCCACACGACGGATTATTAAACATTTATTAAACAGACTAAAATTGGATATTATTCGAAATTGTTAATTAACCTTTTTAATTGAACGCTTTTCTCGACTAATCGTATCAAATTATTCCACCAATTTGTTCGAATAATTCTTCGTTTCTTATTCGAATAAATTATGCAATTATAGATTGCAAAATTATTCGCATAAATTATTGTATTATGTATTGTATATAATTGGGTTATACGTATGTACGATGACTCCATTTGCAACCGAGAAAAGATTATTTAGGTATACGTCGATAAACAATCTGCCCAAAAGTAATAAAGTTTCTGATACAGCGATTGCTGAAAAACAATTCATTGTAGAAATTAACATGGTAGAATTGCATCAGGAAATTATGGAGAAACAACATGTCCTGTAATTTTTATTCGAATCGATTGTTTTCGAAATTAATTCCCACGCAAATGAACTGATTCGAATAAAATCTTATTCGGGCAAATATTCGTTCGATCGTTTAAATTTTCATTATATACACAGTGAAAAAGTTTCAGTTCCGTAACATCTCAGAAAAATGCAAGCCATTTGGCCGAATCGTAGAAAAGTTATTATACGTACATGTATATGTATGTATATTTCCCTATTTATATGCTCCCCGCTGTACGTTTGACGCGCTTTGAGACGCGAAAAAGGACTCGGACGGTTACAGAGGTTGAATAGGCCCAGTCCGTGATAAATGTGTGAAATCGACACGAGGGACGCACAAAGGAATAATTACGCAAGATACGCAAATAAGTAAAGCGCCTTACCACTTTGTCGGCAGAAGACACGGGGGCCCGTGTTTCGCTCGGAGGGCAACGGAAAAAGAGAATTTTCAACGGTCTCGGGGGAAAAAGCGTTTCACCATTTTATCATTGATATGCTCGGTCTCTGCGGCGCAGCGTGCGGGGGGAGGGGGACCGAGTTAATATTAAAGACTTCGACCTCGTGGCCGCGATATTTAAAACACGCTCGAAGTACTTAAAAGGGGTTGCCTTTTAGAGACGCGCAACTCTCGGGGCCCGAGGAGGAGGCATCTCGAATGTATTCTGGTACACGCACTGCATATGGAAACACAGCTTATCATATATTTCTGACCTTACCTCGACACGAATGTTGCGCACACGAGTGGCCGAAACCCCGCGTCTACGCCCGGCGCCATTGACCGACTTCCTACCCACGCCACTCGACGCTACTTACCCCTATGCACTTTCTGCGTGCGCCGTGAAAGCGCCGATATTCAAATGCGGCCCGATACTCCATCGTCCTTATCATATTATTATGCCCTGTCGTTGGATTAGCTTTAATAACAACAGACGGTCTCATTGAACACGGCTCTTTAAGCTAAAATATATATAGCTTATGTCGGGTTTTTTTACACGCGGTTCCCAGCTCTCGGATATCAGCCTCTTGCGAATCGAAGGCTCCAGTCATAGTTGGGTCTCTCTTTTTATTTTTTTTAATGACAATATATATCGTCGATCGATTATTTTTAGGGTACATTATATATTGCAGCAACGAGAAATGTTTATCTTGACTCCTTTAGTAGCCAACGTTATATCGTTCAGTGAACATGATAAAATATTGTTCTTATTTCTTTTTCCATTTCGAATTTTCTAATTAGCTTTACAAAACTTTTACAATTTCTTCCTGTAATTTTACCAAACTCAGTCAAACAAATTTTATCGGCACTAAGAGGTTAAGGGAATATATTTATCCATTTTGATTGTTGAATGTAACCGGAGTATCAAACATTCGTACATTTATTTTGTGGAAACATATTTGTTTGACCTGTTGATAGAAATCTTTTACATCTAATTGATGCATCAAATCTGATCCCTCATATTAATATTCTTTATTTGTTAGAAAATTGTTTAGCCAATTTTTGGCTCATATCTTCTAAACTGCAAGCAAACGAGCATATTAACAAAAGTTATTTGCACGATTAATTCATGTTTTTTACAACAAATCAAGTAGCTGACACATGGTTCCTCCAGAGGCAAATAACAAAGAACTCTGTAACGCAACGAATAAAAATGACAAATCGCGTAACAATCCACAGTTCAATCATAGCAATCGTTTAGAAAGATACGAAACCCGATTTACGAACCGATAAAAACACGACCAAGTTATACCCATACGAGATCGCCGTTGGATTTTTGATCCGGTTGTTGAATGTAGGTCCTTCGTAGAATGCGTCCGTGGCCAATGTTCGCAAAATGGGCGTGATTGCGCCCCGGCGTGGCCTCGATTACAGCTGATACGATGTTCCTAGAATATCCAAACTTTTTTCATACGGACCCTGACAATGGTGGTATTGACCCGGGAGGTCTTTCTCGTGAGGTATACTCAACCGGATTGCAATTGATCAGAGTGTATTCGTTCGCGTAGGTCGTTAAAGGAGAACTCGTGCAAACGAGCAACGACTGCCGCTTTCACCGGCATGCCTCTCTGTTATAACATGCGCACACCCTTCTGCCCCCCACCCCACCCCCTCTCGTTGTCCCGCTATATTTATTCGCGCACGGCCACCATTTTCGCTCATCCGTTCCTTGTTTCAGGCGACGTCCTTGTTTGCCCGTCCGTCGTCCCTCCATTATCCCTACGCGTAATTCAGCTTGATTTATCCGGGGCTGTTCGCACTTGGCTCTCTCTCTCGCTCTTTGTCTCTCTTTTTATTTATCTCCCTCTCTTTCTCTCTTTGTCACTCCAAATTTCCCTTCGTCTTTCCCTAGACCCGTCGCCCTCTTCTCGTATCTACATATCTCCGTCTCTTCAACTCCCTATTCATTTGTTTCATCGTCTTTATATTTCTCTCTTCATCTCTCTCTTCACCTATCTCACTCTTTATCTTTCTCTCTTTCTTCCTTTCTCTTTCTTCTTTTCTCTTTATCTCTTTTTCTTCAATAAAGCATTTTCGGGCATACAGTTATATGAACACTTTTTCATCCATTTGACCTCAGTAACACACGATACAAGTTTGGTCCCCATATCACTCTCCAAGACGAAGCACAACACATAACCTATTAAATAGATATCGCCATATCAATCGAAACGATTATACAGAACAAAGACCCAGGAAGGAAGCAGAGATGTATACCCCTAGCAATAGTGACAGAAAACATATGTAAATAAGCGAGGGTGTGCATATTTCCATTAGTAATGTGTGCAACAGGAATTATGCCACATACATTCATTAGATCTTGAACGTCTAAGAGCTTTAAACTGGTAATACATCAAAAACAAGATACAGACACATGGAATACCAATATTATGGCTTTCATACAGAGAGCCATAATACGAAAAGTATGCAAGACGTAAGAATCTTCCTAAATAAACTCATTTGATAGAAAGGGCAACTAGATATCATTTGATAGAAGGGCAACTTGATACAAGCCTCTTGCTGCGCCTTGAAACCAACCAACTAATCCTTAGAAACAAAATGATAATAATAACAATAATGATAGTTATATATATGCGTGCGTGCGTCCCTGTCCCTTGATCTCCCCGTCGCGCAGCGAAAATCAGAGCTAGCCGTAGTAAGTAAAAGGGAGGAGAAAAAGGAAAGAAAAAAAGGGTAAGGACGTGGCTTCTTCTGGTTCGATCTCTTTTTATCACGTCCTCTCCCCACCCTACCTCCTTTTATCGCGAAAGCATTGCCGTGCCCGGCAATATTTCACAATTACGCGACTTTATGGGCCACCATAAAGATACGCGGTGCGTGTCGGTCGCGTGATGGCCGACCCGACTGAATTTTTATTACGCTCGCGAGCATGTAAGACTTATCCCTCGAGAACGCCGCGGTTTCTTCTCGGGCACCGCATATTAAGTCCGCCGCGATGCTCATTTGACGCAGGATGCGGCCGGATTCTTGCGCTAAATCGGCCGTAACTATCCCCCCCTCTCCGTTCTCGCATGCGTGCGTGACCTTTTCGTGACAGACCACCGTGGATCCGACTGATCGCGCCAATACGGTTTTATCTTCTCACTGACCGATTGCGAGTCGATCTGCGATCGGAAAACCAGGGGGATTTACTGTCAGACTCGGCGAGACGATACTTTTATAAAACTAACTAATAGCGGAAAGAAAGTATTTAGTTTTTAATAGTTTTCTTGTGTCGGTATGCGTTGTAAACCTGAGCGTTTCCATAAATTTCGAGAATATATTACTGTAAACTTAGTTTTCAGTATTATTTGATGAATAGTCCATTTCAAAATGTCAGAATTATTTTGAAAAGTATTTCATGTGCAAAAATGAAATGATTTATTTGGTATTTAATTTCTTCGGGGATGAATTTTTATAGTAGACAACAGTCCATTTCAATTTTTTCCTTTTTGTCATACATTTTATTTCTTTCGATGATGTTTCTTCGTTATTGCTGAGGGATTCTCATTTTTTTTACACTTAGAATAATCATAATTTAAAAAAAGAAACTAAACGTACACATACGTGGCAGTATCCCTGTAGAGGTTAAAGTAATGGATTACTACTATTCCTTGCTGGGAATAATTCACAGTGACTTTGATTGTTACTACGCTTCTTGCTACGCTTTTTGCAACTCTTCTTACGACGATTCTTACGATGCTTCTTACTGCGCTTCTTAGAACAGAGCCGCTGTTATGATTTGTGATTGCGTTATGCGTTACTACTCGCGAATCGTAAAAAGATTTTCAGAATGAATCTGCTTTCTCGCGTGACGCAACTATATTCGTATTTAATTTTAGTTTAGTTGTTTGTGTAAATCGCCTATTTGGTAGTCATTAATAATTTACGTGATAAAATGACGAAAAAATTTCAATGAATGTTTTATTGTATGATACTTTTCTCTAAATTTTAACTAGCTAATGTATTTTAACAAATACTGTGACAGCAACTGTACTAATATATTAATACTAATATATTAATATTAGTAACTAATTGATACTATTACTATTATTATTAGCACGTTTACTACGATTTTTTCTTTATCATTTAATTAATCATTGGTTAAATCATCATATAATTTATCATTCACTATTAATTAACCAAATGAGGAACATATGATTAAACGAAGTATGTTACTTATGACATAAAGACTATTTACAATAGTAACTTACAATAATTTGCAATACAAAATTCGGTAGGCGGTTTGAACGGCGTTTGTTCCGTCAGAAAACGGGTTTATGAAATTCGAGGTGGATTAAGTATGCGATAATCGAGTTTTGGGCCCTCGGAGTAGAATTTCACACCTAAAGCGTTGAAATTCTAAACTTTGTTTAACTTCGAACTTCGTTTAGTTAAAGAGAACTAGATAGGATGAAGCACTGAATTTTGAAGCCCGTCTACTTAATTTTGTTAACCGTTTCTAGGGAAGCAAGGCGGTCGTGACATTGTTTCTTAAATAAGTTACTCGAACGACTGCGTCGAAGCGATAGCTATTATTACAGGAAAGTGGACAAATATGGAACACCATTTTCTTCATAAACATCCAATCATAAATTTCCACTTTCTTCAAGCGTTGTCTTGTACGTATGTAATATTATTTAATATTGTCGAAAATTTAACTGACATAAAAATTTCTAATTTGACGTTTCGATTTTAACTTCATCTGATTATACTTGCAAGAATATTTTCAAATCACCAGATTATTACTATAACGTCAAACTTGACGCAGTAAAATATTTTCCGACAAAGCTAACCAGTTTCGTCAAAATTCTAACTGCATTATTAAGACGAATATGATTATCATCTGATATAAGAAATTCAGAGAATTTACATGCCTGCGAATATGCTGTAACCGACAATGATTAAACAAAACTCAACTTTTTACAAAACGTTGAACCTAGACCAGCGAGATTTTTCAAACAAACTCAAAATGATTGTGCCAAATTTTTTGCGAACCTTTTTCCCGCAGTTCTGAAGCTTTTTTATAGATGAACCTAAAATGTTTTTATATTCGGAAAAAACTATATATGTTCTGATACTTGCCGAATTCGTATCAGCATCCCCTAAATGATGGGTACAAAAAATTTATAGATCAATCAAACAAAAAACTATGACTTTGATAATTACAGAAAAAAGGGGGTTGACCATAAATTTGGAACAACCATCTTGAAAAAAAGCTCTCTTTAAACCGTGTTATTTTAACTGAAAAAATTCCCAATCGATTCGCTGGTAGAAGAATAAATTAAGCCGATCACGTTCCGTGGTCCACCCTGGTATGGCGCTGAAGCATAGCCGGTCAGAGTTCCCCTAATTTCGACAGAAGAGTCGCATGGTTGTGACAAGGGCGAGTCGACGTCACGGCTAGGTGGGTCTGTAACCAGCATGATACGTTCAGCCGCAGGAAAATCGAAACCGGGCTCTCGCGTCCGTGACTCTTTCTTCCGCGTCTTCTTTCACCTTCTGTTGGCGCCTCTTTGCCCATGAAGACCCGGCATTTGCCGGCGAGCTGCACGTCCGCGACATGAGAAATTTAGATTACCGGCCCTACCCACTCCATTACCTTCATTCAGAGGCAGTCGTAGCTTAACGAACTGTCGGTATACCTACAGATCCACCAGTCAGCCGGCAAAAGGTCCGCCGCTCTTCCCTCTTTCGCCTTCAAAGAGACGCGTTCACTCTTACTCTCTCACTCCCCCTCTCTCTCTCTCTCTCTCTCTCACTCACTCTTTTTCTCTCCCTCTCTCTCTCTCTCACTCTTTCTATCTCTCTCTCTCACTCACTCTTTCTCTCTCCCTCTCTCTTTCTCTCTCTCTTTTTCTCTCTCGCTCTTGGTCTCTTTCTCGTGATCTCTCTCTCTCTTTCCGGCAAAAAACCTGAAGCAAGTCCTGCGTAAAATCGAGCTCTATCTGCAGCCAGCGGTCGAACGGCCGGACGAGTGACTTTAATTTTGCCGATATGAAAATTTCATTTTCGTTTAAGTGTCGCGCCGCGGGAACTCCGCCGAACGCATTAGTAATGAACGGTCCTGATGCATGTATCGAATGCTGGGGCCGGCTCCGATCGACCGATATATACATATATCGATTGCCAGTTCGGTTTTGGAATCGGCCATTAATTGGGACGTGTTTCTCGTTAACGAGGTTGACGGAAAGAAATTGGCGAGGATACCTGGCAGGTTACGTGCTCGAGGAGGTCCACGAGCATTTGGAAAATTCATCTCGAAATTGGAAATGTATAATTTCTTGCGTTTTGAGTTTCAGTTTTGAAACGACGGTTGAAATAGCAGAGAAACGTACTAAAATTAGTTCACTAATATCTTTCCATCGAGACATTAATTTATAGATGGATTACTTGGCGCCGCAGTGACGAACATTCGAGTTCCAATTTTATAGCATTTCTAAATTAAAGATCGTTGTACTAAGTGACTTTATTATAGATATACCATATGATTTTATGGTGACATGATAAGTCGAACTTTACTTTTATCCTAGCGATGGATTAACAATGCTGGGACAGTATTTTAATCCTTCGTTGTCACACTTCCTGCGCGAAAGTAATAATAGTATTCAGATTCAGAAATTTGAAAATATAATTTCAGAATATAATTTGAGAATGTAATTTGCGAATGCAATCTGAGAATGTAATTTGAGAATCTAGAACACTGTTTCCTTTATTAGAACTTGATATTTCACTTCCAAGCACGTTGAATTAATTATTCATTTCCTAGTTTTCGCGATCCGCTGTGACAGAAAATGTTCAACTGGAATAACTTTGGACTGACTTTTTATCAGTCAGACGTGCCAAATAAAGTTAATAACTACATAGTTAGATATATAAAGTTAATAACTACATAGTTAAATATATAAATTTAATAACTATGTAGTTAAATATATAAATTTAATAACTATATAGTTAAATATGCAAAGTCAATAACTACATATTTAAATATATAAAGTCAATAATTATATAGTTAAATATATAAAATCAATAACTAATAAGTTAATAAACAAACTAAATCCTCCGATAAATCATAACTGAAGCAAGAAAAATCTTACCCCTCTTCGCTTTTTTTAGATTTCTGTCGAAATTAGTTCGAAAATCACCAGTGACGTAACGAGTATCGCAAAAACACAGCGACTAGCAAGGACTCGCGTTGTTTCTGGTTGTGAAAAGGCTGTTAAAGTTTCTTGGACGTCGCAGAATGAAATTTTTCTGAATGCATGCATACCGGAACCTTTCCATGAGGTCCTATTGTTTGAACTACTGCCAAGTGGCACTTCTGCTACACGAACACAATCACTTCTGTTGTTCGGCCGAGGCGTAGTCTGGATGCGAACAAGCTGAATCACTGTAACCACGTGAATCCCTATTATGCGAACGCTCTAGTTATCTCTGTTTTGTCTTAGGGATGGTCGAAAATGGTTCCTGCGGAATCGAAGATAGTGGTGCAACCAAAATGCCCTGATCTATACGGATATTCGTTAAACTAACTCACCAACTCTGACCAATTGCCATACAAATCGTTCAATTTTTCTTTTAACAATTTTGGTAGATTTGGTTGATTTTTCAAGAAAATCAAGGGATAAATAGTTCGCAATTAAGAAAAATCACAATTGATAGATGCTTTTGGTAAATTTCTTTACAAACAGACGTTTAACACTTTCCTGACCGGAAGTTTGTGTATCAGTTGACATGGTAATTAATAATTTATTATCCCTTATAGAGGTGTTATAGTATTATCTTCAAAATGTAGACACCTCTTGCGATGAATGAAATTAATAAAACAGATAATATAAAAATTATTTAATGCTAATGCTATGAAAATATGAAGATGTTTACTGTCGAATGACCGGTCGGTAAAGTGTTAATATGAACATTTACAGAATAAAATCATTTTATTTGAAATCTTCCAATTTTTATCTGTAATAATTTTATCTATGACATCGTGCCATACCGTTGACGAAGATTCGGAACGTGATTTACTAAATACAACTCCTATCCCTGTCTATTAAATCGAAATGAAATTCCTTCAATTATCAATATTGATACATCGAAGTAAAGGGTAGCAACAGTAAATATGAATGATCCGTTACGCGTACGAATTTTTTCGCCCAAAGATCGCGGATTAATTAAATAAGAAAACACCGATTTAAACGAAGCACGGCAAAATTATTGGCGAAACAATTATATTCTTACACGGTAACCAATGCGGTCATTTACCCTGGCAACATTTTTACAATCCGGCGTCAGCATTTGTTGTTGCGCATATACCGACTCCAAACAAAGTAGAACAACATTTACGCTGGCCGCAATCGGCAATTTCATCTGCGCCGACCCCGATTCTGTCGACAGTATTCAATCAAAGGCTCGCGGCGCGCTGATAGCGTGCGGCCGCGGCAAATTGGAAAATTGGTACCATTGGCGGGAAAAAAGGAGCGCGTAAGCCTTTTCCTTAAATCGCTAATTCGATTCAGGTATGCGTCGCTTATAATCGTAACAGGAGTCTTCGCGCAGACTCGCGCGAATAAACAAACAAATTCCTTTCGCTGAAAAATCGTTCCAGGTCGGTGTGGAATTAAAATTTCGGTAAAATTGGTTAAAACGCGTTTTTTCTTCTATTTTATTAGATTCTATATAATATGAGTTGACTGCCAATTTTATGAAATCATGGCAAAAATGAACAGATGACATACGAACCAGTAAGGATCGTAAAATATTTAACAGAAGAATTAAACTGTTTACGATTGCGAAGGATTAATGAAAGATATTATAGCAAAGAAAACTTTGAGTCATTTTATAATGATAATTCGTAACAAAAATTATTTAAACGAATGGTACTAATTCTTATGCAATTGATTAAATATCCAAAGTTATGGTATCCAATTGGTACATGCTATTTCCTGCTACCTTATATCTCGTTTGTAGAACACGTTCATAAATTCAACTCTTATCGATCGAAAAGTCGGTCTCCCGATTTCTGTCCTAGAGGACGTCGCACCGCGGAACGTCTCGATTGTTTCGCCGGTCTTATTCCGAGTTACCTCGTCGCTATTTCAATTCCGGCTCGGAGCAGAACCCCGTAACGACACTCGAGACGCAGCTTAACGACAGCTTATCCGCGATACGGTGATTCGACCGCGGGATGATCAGTGGTCTAGACATCGGCGGAGCATGCGTTAGCCTCGAGGCGGCTCGGCCGTGCATGTTTAGTGCGTATAGACGTCGTATTTCCTGATCATTATTGCGGGCTGTCGCGCCGTGCCGGTCCCCCCCTCTTTCCGACCCGACGTCTCTTATCATTTAAATATTGCCGGCGCGATAGCTGGTGTCGACGGAACGCCGCGGCACCCAATTCGCGCGCGCGGCGAATCGCGCGCCGAGTCGCGGAGCCGGCAACACAGCGCCCGGCGGAACGAAGCAGAACGGCGCGCGGAATGGAGCGGAATGGCGGCCGAGCGGAGCGGAGCGGCGGCGGCGGCGGGCCGTATCAACAAAACGATACCGGTTAAAAATGTATCGGAATGTAAAGAGAGCGCCGGTGAACTTTTCAATAAAATACGCGCAATGCAAATACACGGCCGGGGCTCCGCGGTAGTTACCGCGGCCCGCCGTCTCGTGCGTACCCGATGCAACGCGGACTTTTCAATATCTGCTAAATTATACGTCCGCGCACGTGTTTTTGCCGCGTATCGGATATGTTCCTGTTTCCTTCTTTTCTTCTCGACGAGCGAGCGAAAAAATATACCGGCTTGCTGCGCGCGCTTCAAATCTTCGGTAACGCGCGAGCCGCCGCGTTCCGACCGTGCGACACGCCGAGACAATTAAATCCGGACGGGAGCAACGATGCGCGACATTCCCGCGCGGTAGTCTCGATTATTTGACACGTCGCCACCCGTAGAATCTTGGCTTTATCGCGCGACCGACGTCGATTTCCGATTGTTTCTCCCGCGCGGATTTTGCGAACGTTCCGCAAACTAGCGGATTTATCGCTTAGGAATCTTGAATTACGTTGACGATGTCTCTTAGAGTACTGCAGCCAGTTACTGTGACTTTCGTTTATTTTCAATTGTAATCAACTTTGTATCTATCGAATAAGATGTATTTTTTTTTATTAAAATTCATTTATTCATTTATTTGTTACAATTAAATGTGTAAAGGCGAGAAATTCTTAAGGGATCACAGAACTCATTTCAATTTTTTGATAATGTATTCGCCACATTTTTTGTAAAGTTTATGGTGGAGCTCGAGAAAATACTGTACAGATTAAGGACGATAATAAAAAAAAATAAATCTTCAAAGTAAAATATCCTAATAACAAATGTATTTAATTTAAATCTTAATTTTAAGTTTAATCTCTAATTTCAGTCCACTCGCGAATTGTTTCGATGTATATATTACATCGTTACCGAGGCAAATTAAAATTCTTTTATTCGCACGCTTTATTATTTGCAAGCGGGGCTCGCTGAACGTTCGTGAGAAACACGTGCAAATAATTAAAGAAACAGCACCGGTAAGATTCTGATAAGTGGTCGGACGAGGTAGAACGTTAGCGGCAGCCTCGAAACGTTTTCATTTGCTGAAATTAAAACTTGTGCATAGAATTTTTAACGATCTCTTTGTAAGAACAATGTCGTGTACCAGAAAAGTACGTTCCGCTTTTTCAGCCCGGGTTCTGCACGCGAGCTCGACGCCTCTATTGTCCGCGCCGAGAGAAATTATCCCCCGAAAATTATTCCGAGGATCAATGATATCTGCATCGTTTATGGTTCTCCGCGTAATTACTTTTTAAAGAATTTTCCAATCATCTTGCGGCAATGAAAGTAACAAAAATTTAAATTCTTTCTTCGCTTTGAAAATTGACAATTTTTATGATTTTTCGAACATTGTCAATTGGTTGAAGAAATATGTCTGTTGAGGGAATATTTTAGTGTAAATTGCGATTCTTTTTTTAACTTTCTTTGGAACCATTTCGCGAAGAAATTGTAACACTGTTCGCATTCACATTTGCAAGATTTATTCATGTGTTAAACTTGTTGGTATTGCTACTTTGTCAACATAGTTGAATTTCAAAAAGATCATCTCATGGAGATCGTGATTGGAGCTATTTTATTTATCGGAAATGATCAAACATGTAAGATTCTTAATTATGGAATTGACTGTATCAAGGACAAAAGAGAAATGTCGATACTTTAAAAAATGGCGGCATTCTGAAATTTGATTATCGATCTTTCCCATTGAATTTTGTATTCACTGATCAATAGACGATCTTTATGTAAAATAAAAATTATTTTGATAACTGTATAAAAGAGAAATAGAATAAAATATACTGCATCTTTTAATGCCTCTTAACAATTACTAACATAAGTGCATAAGATCCGCAGTCAGACATAAGTATCTCCAGATGTATTTTTAAACCATAAAAATGTAAAAAGGGAAGAAAAATGATCTTTTCAGAGATTCACGTTAGAACGTCTCCTTAATTAATGCTACGACAACTTGAAGAAATAGTAATTCAACGGAGCCATGTCAGCATGAAGGGTAAACGTTACGATGAAACGGCGAGAGAAGAAAACGTTGGCTCGACCGGCCGAATCGATCGTGCAAAGTTAGTCGGAAAGTGGTCATTTGTGCTTGGAATGATTTTACCGGGAGTAAGAGTGTTCGCCGGCTACCGTGGACAGTTTTTCGAAAATCCTTCTCTGGGACGCGTGAAAAAACGTCACTTTGACCCCGGAGTAATGGGGGATCCGAGGCCTTTCTCGCAGCGGTGCGCGGCGCGGAGAGCGGCACGCGTACCTCTATTTAATTGCGCGAGTTTCTGACCGTAGCAGAAGAGTTAAAAGTCTGTCGCTTTTAGCGCTCTCATTCACAATGGCGGGGACGTGCATACGTCGGTTCATCGGCGAGCAAAGAAGAGAGCCCGCGGAGGCCCGTGGCGAGAGGGCACAAAGGAGACGATAATTTTTCTCAATTACGGCTAAAGAGATTTTTGCCCAAAGAGTAAATGTTATCCGCCGGCTTAAAGCGCCACTTTCGCTCCGGCACACCGCGACAGACATTGATTTAAAAGTGTTGCTTTTTAATAACGTCCGCGTTAATGCGCAAGGGTGTGATGTCCTTTTGCCGGATTAATTGAGTTTATAGTTAATTTTCACCGTACCGGCCTTTCTCCCTCCCTCCCTCTCTCTCTCTCTCTCTCTCTTTTCCTCTTCCTCTCCCACTGCTCTCGCTCGTCGGCTCCTCTTGCCCCGCGGCTTTAATGACTACACCGCACCCCTTTGCCCGGCCGGGCACCGGTCCGGCCCGACTCAGCCCGACTCTCCGGCCCGTGTGTACCGAGTTTGCACTTAGCCTCCGCTCTGCCTACGCTCCACCCTTGCGCCACGGTGTCCGTGTGATATGCTATGCACACAGCCGTATGAAACTTTAATTGTGTCATTATGCGATGAAAATTTGTTCGGGTCCTCGGCTCGAACCGATACCCACGCCAGCCCGGCGATGCCCGAAGCCCGCTCATGCGCCCGCGCCGGCACGTGTATTTTCTGTTCGGCGTCCCGGCGAGTGCCGAATAATGGAATTGCGGCCGGCCATTATTCTATATATCGTTTACTCTAGTTTATAATCAATTAATGGTTTTATGCGATTATTCGCCGAGGTAAGCGTACAAGTTTTAATGAATGCGCGCGCGCGCGGCGTGTACAGTGCGAGCTATGTGGGATCTGTTGCATCCGACTTCTCGTTGCGTCCTGTTTAACGACCGCGTTACGCCTATGCTGGCCCTTATTCCGCGGTCCCCCCACCCCCCTTCTCCGCTTATCTTCCACAACTTTAAGCCTGGCCTTCCGAAAATGGCCCAGAAACACGCCCGCGCGGGGCTCCCTTTTGCCGCGATTTGAATTTGCAAAGTGGAAATTCCGGCGAATGCTTCTGACGTTCGAGCTTCAACCTAGGGTTCGTACACTTTGTGGCTGATGGAAATTGTGTTCTACACAAAATTCGAGATTAATATCGATCGTGCGTTCACGCGAATTATGTAAATTATACGGTAAGAGCACGATCTTCTGACGTTGCCTTTGTATTTGCGGCTGGATTCAGTTTGACGTAAATTAAAAATGGTCAATACCTTTAAGTTGCATTGCGTTACAGGAATGCATGAGGTTCGCGGACTGTTTTATGCAACTGGTTTTAAATCGTTTCGATTGGTCTTTTTACGGGGTCAACAACTTTCTCATTAACACTTTAACTGCCTCGTCGCCCACGCGTGGATGACAGAATTCATTGTTCCGAATCGAAAATGATTTCTTAAGGCAATCTATTGTATCTTCCTCATTTGTATAACTGAATACCTTACAATAGAACTTTTCAATTTAAATTTGACTAAATTGATTTTTAGACTTTTGTCGTAATGCTTTCCGAAGTAACGAAATCGAATAGATTTTTCATAACTCTACCTTTGAAAATTCAATAAAGCTATTTTTATTTTTTACTTTATTTATTCGTTATAGCGACACAAAACTAGGGAAATTAATTAAAAATTGTCGAACACGCTATGTAAACACAGCAATCAGCAAACTTGTGTTAATTCAAGTACATTGTAATCAAACTACATAATTCAACCCTTTCAGTTAATTTCATCTCTAATTATTTTACTCATAAGTACAATTGAAATACAACGACGTAATTTTACTACAATGTAACGAATTGTAATTAAAATGAATTACAACATAATTGAATTACTTTGTAACTAAATTCAACGTTGACCCCCATTGCTAATTACAATCAACTTTAGTCACTTCGTAATGATGATTCTTCTAGTAATTCAATTGTAATTCTGCGGAACTTCGACGTTCGCTAACAAGAAATGCTAGATCGAAAATCTTGCAATCGAAAGTCTACCGAAAGCACAAATTAGAAGCGTGCGAACGTTGAAGCGTAATTGCAGAGCACGTCGAAGGGTCCGCGCTGGCTGGCTGGCTGTACGTGATTTGTAAAGATGTTTTCCTTAGTTTTCCCCCGTTTAATTAAACACACCGTCAGATTACACAATCTCCGGGTTCGACTGAAAGCAGCTTGGAAGCACCCCGTAAAGCATACTGCGATACCGAATCAATCCAGGTCATCTCCGCTTTGCAGCACAGTTATAGCTCCATTCCTCGTCGCTGCAGGTAGAAACTCGTTGTGTATCTCGCATGCAAGATCAAGGGAAGACGTCCGTGGAACAGAATATTTATTGCACTGTCTTATCGTAGTATGGGAAAAGCGAACAGCGGCGAACAGAAGGAGAAATTCTTCGGTTTAACGGATGCGTACGCGGCGCCCCCGTTCTGCCCCCCCCCCCTCTCTCTCTCTCTCTCTCAGTCCCTATTTACTTCCTTTCTCCCTCTCTCTCTCCCTTCTTCTCGCTCTTTTTCTCCCTCAGTCTCTTTTTCTCGATAGAATCTGTTCGTCTTCGCTGCTTTCCTCATTATCCTTTCTTCCGCCGATTCCTGCTTCGCCGACTGCTATACTTTTCCACCCCCTCCGATGTGTCATCCTTCGAAAGAAAGGGAACGGTGTTCGTTACACGGTCCAATGGCGTCGAAAAGGTCAGAGGAACGTTATGTTTCGTGTAAAGCCTGAAAAGACGCGCAGAAGGGACGATAATTGAATTTCGAAATCGAGAAGAAAGACGGACGTCGTCGTCCCCCCCTCTGTCCTCGTGCTTCACAGTTTCTGCTAACGTAAAAGTACCCATTATAAAATACCGCTCAATTGCGAGCCCTTGAAACGTTAGCACGATCAGCACAATAAAATGTAGATAGAGCGCACGCAGGTGAATGTAAACATTTTAGTTATATTTCTGAAGATTGTTCTTTGTAAATTCGCTCATGCGAGCACAGTTATGTTATAATTAACCGTAGAAATTAATATTTCTTCGAATACCATTCGTTACTACAGTATTTCCATTTTATATGACTCAGTGCATTTTGTGTGTACAATACAACAATACACCTTTCACGATTTTTTAAATAAATGTGACAAATTTAGTGATTCTTTAGTTATCATTGGAATAAAAAAAATGGCTTTCAAATCAATTAATAATTATTGTTTTAATGTTTACTTACGTTGCATAACGTGGAGACACCATAGAATGCTTTACTATAGCAAGACCCTCTATACCGCGAAATAATAATTAACTAAATAGTCTTTCTTTATTCCTAGCATGCTTAGGGGTGGTTCAAAAAATATCTGTACAATTTCAAATATGTTCTTTTGCTCTATCAATGTTTTTTATGATTATGTTATTTGTTATTTATGCGAGTAGCTAAGTTATTTAGCAGTATTATATAAATATATCTCATTACGTTTCTAGCACATTTTTTCTTATATAGTTACAAAATGAGCCTTCCTTAAGCAGACCATAAACACTCTAACACCTTAAGCGTCCTATGGTTAATATAACAAAACAATATGTATTTTATTTCATTTAAAAAATTTTTGAATTATTTTTATTAAACGTACCAAACAACTTTTAGGCGTTCCAGCTGAAGAATAATTGAAAAACTGCAAAGCGAAGAGCTTTGCGAGCGTAAAAGAAATCCCGCGCGATGAAAAATTAAGTAAACAATTTTGACGAGGATTAACATGACCCCGTATAGAGCGGAATACTCTTCGCATTTGGAGTTCACGCTTGCTCCAGAGGAGCGTGCGCGCGCGCGCGCGCGTCACGATTCAGCCCCCGTATAATTCAGCCGGCAGAATGTTTCACCAGTTTGCGTTTAGCAAGAAAAAAGGACGAGCGGCGTTGTCACCGCAGGATCTGCGATTTCAGCCCCCAACAGTGAACATTCGCCCCGGCCGTGTCCCACCCCCTCTTCCTTCTCGTGAATTTTCTGAAAACCACGCTGTTATTCCGTGGTTATAATTCATGGCATTTGGGCCGCAAGCCGACCAAGGGACGGACGTCCGTGTGAAACACGGCTTCCGGTCCCTGCTGGCGTAGCCAAAAGCGGAAATAGGAAAGGACGGACGTAGGAAGTCGAATGCGACGTTGAAGAAACGAGCCCGTGCAATCTTGCGGACTGTATAATTTACCCGGAGGAATGGAAAATTTTCTGCCGACGACTTTTTCATGCTGTTCCGCCGGGAACAAGCCGTTGCGCCGCGATCCAACCTAACGAATGATTGATTTTTAGCGTCCCGGATTCAGATATCCGCGAGCTTCGAATTTGTTCGATCGTTGGATGCGGCGTGGTTCGGAGTTGCAAATATTACTTAAGTAGATTAATCATTAATAGGAAATTTTCTGGAGAAATAACTCTCCACGTTCACCGTTTCGTAAAAGGAACTTTTTAAGTAGATTAAAAAGGAATATTATAAGTAGATTACGGATGTGCAAATTGTGCAAAATGTATGTGACACTTATGCATAATATATTGAGCGCGAAGTCCAATTTTTTTTTTCCTTTTTAAATGTGCACTGGCATAAACATCTTCGTTTATAAGCATTTTATCAGTGCCATTCAATATGCATATATAGCAATACTTTCGAGAATAGTGTATATTGGAAAAGAGATTCTTTGTTTCTGCCTATTTAATTTCTGCCTTGATCCCTGCGATTAGTTCAAAGATAGGGATGTATATATGCAACAGTAGCAATGAAAATTCTAATGAGATGGAGATGGGAAACGAAATAACAGCACCGCACGCAATGCCAGGATATTCCTCTATAACTTCTTTCTTGCGCTACGTAGCCGATGGTTTTGAAGAACCGCTGACCCCTGATAACCTATTTTCATTCCAATCTGAATCAACATTTTACTAAAAAATTGTTGACAAAATTCTCAAGAAAAGACGAGTGAACAACAAAATGTTTCTAGATGGTTAACACTAAATCTGCGTGGCTGTAAAAATGACTGCCGTGTATTGTTTTTAAAAATCATAAAATTGAATTTATTTAAACCTTTCACTATTTCTATTATATAGTTTTCATAATTATAGTTTTTTAAAACAAGCAATGTGAAACGAGTCTTTTTGGCAGAAAGGTAGGTTAAAATAACACTGTCTTTACAAAATATTATAAATAACAAATTTTTATAAATATTGATATGAATAGTGTGCAAAATGCGATTCTTTTAGTTTGATTTTTAATCAGGACGTATTTTATGTACGAAGCTTCTTGACCAACAGAAGCGACGAAGATTAAGGAACTTTTCTCGCTCTACTTCCATTACTCTTGCTTCCCTGCCCTTCGTCACTTCCCTCGCTCTGTTTTCATAGTCACCGCATTATGTGTGTATCCCATACAAGCAAGCCGCTTGCGGAGAAGAGGACAAAGGCGTGTATTGAGTTCCACCCTTGGACAACGCCGAGGTTCAAGGGCATCTCAAAGTCATGGTATTATAAATCGTTAATACCTGCCCTGTACTGTGGAACCTCGATTATCCGAACATCGGAGTCTTTTTATTATCCAGCAGCGTTCTTTATGTAAATAGCGATCTACACACGGCACTATTGAAGAAATTGGTGAAGATTTAGTAACAATATGACTAATCGTAAGCAATTGTTTAATTATTGAATAGTGTTATCTTTTCTACTTTGATTAGTCGTCTTTAACATTTTCAGGGAAGAGGTTAATAATTTGACTGATAGAACGGGACAATTTTTCTTTCTTGTCCATCTTTAGTTACTTTCGTTCATAGATTTTTACATTATTTTAAAAAATGGACGGACTAAAATAATTGAGAAGTGTCGGTGTATTACTTTCGACCTGTTAA
This sequence comes from Augochlora pura, assembly GCF_028453695.1. NCBI lineage: Eukaryota > Metazoa > Arthropoda > Insecta > Hymenoptera > Halictidae > Augochlora > Augochlora pura. The sequence continues at coordinate 8,639,213 of NC_135775.1, forward strand.
AATTACTAAAGACAGAATTAGTTGTATATCTGGTATCTATTTCCCGGAATTATTTTTTTGAAATTAATACGGAACATTTTTATTTTTTCGCACACGTCCGTGAACCAATAATGGAAGAATAATATTTTGTTTAAATTTAGTAGGAATGAATGACAGTCGCGAGTCTGACTCGTTGCTATAGTCTTAAGAGTTAAAATCGTGAATGCATCACAGATCTAAATTTCAATGCATTTTCGGTCCATTGTAAATTATCAAATTGTCGAGACCTCTCCTATTTTGTTGCATTCTACGAATTTTCGCGTGTTAGACTAATTGGTATGGCGGAGAGACCGTTTCCAAGGGTTTCATCACGCAGAACGCGGTCCTCCGTAACAACCGAGGAGGAGACAACGATGGCTCGGAGGATGGACCGTGGAGCATCAAAATGCTGGAAGCTTTAGTGGGCGGAAAGCATCGAATGGACGTCAACAGCAGAGAGCAAGGGAGGCAAAATGGGAATCCTTCAATAGCTTATTCGCACGACCAGTCAGCTGTCCGTTCCTCCTTTTCCTCCTCCTTTCAGTTTCTCCGGTATCTCGTGTCTTTTTCACGGCCTTCTGTGCCACTTCTATCCTGCTGCCTGGACCCACATCGTTATCTTGATGGACGTACCAAGGCGGTCACTCGTAAACCTAATAATCTTGGTCACTTCTGACAAACGATGCCGTCAAAATGTAATTCCGACACGCTCACTCACTCGCTCAGTCACCCTCGTCTGGAATTCGAAATGGCGGCGGCGACGCCTTTCGCGCGATCCCACATCCGCCACCTTCTCCTCCCGCCCGTTCTTCGCCTTCGGATTTTCTCCTCGTTCGCAGTTTTTCGACCGTGCGGGACACCCCCTCGATACCCTTCGTGGATCGACGAGATTTGACAATCATACGTGACTATCGCGCTTTAGCTGCCGTCATCCCCGATAATAAACGTTGACTGCGCCTCGCCGACGCTCTCCGCTCTCCGCTCCGCGATAACGCGCCAAAGTAACGCCGCGTGTCGCTTGTTTTCACTTTCGACGCAATGTCGTTTAGATTTCTAATCGCTAATTGCTTTCTTAACACTAGAAAGACGGGAACTTGAAGACGGGAAAATGACTGCTTTTCGGCAATATAGGTATAACACACATATATATACCGGAAATGAAGGAGGGGGGTTGGGGGGCAACAACAATGATTAATAAAAGCACTTATATGTTGTAGAAAAAGTTACAAAATTATAAGAAGCTGTGTCATTATTTACATAATTATTTTTCTAATTGAAATTGAAAAGCAGTCAAAATGGCTTGCTTGGGCAATCTAGTGTTAATGTTTTCCCGTTTTTCTCGTTTCCTCTCCTTGGACCTACCAAATTTATTTTAGACAGATACGTAAATCTTAATACAAGATAGAAATATCATTAGCTGATATTTTTTGATACTGTAATATCTTTTGGAGTCGCAGATATATTCCTGTATCGAACATTAACACGTTGAATGCCACGGGGGTCACCGGTGACCGGCACTGAACTTGGCAGTGACGCCATGGGGGCCACCGGCGACCGGCGCGCTCAGATTGATGAAAATATATATAATTTAAACAAATGACAATACTTATAATTTTTTTATTATTATCATCGTTGATGTAGTGGTGTGAGGAAATGTATGCCTTATAAAACATCTGAAAATAGTTTTATTTATACATGAAATATAGTTTTATTATGTGACATTATATGTATCGCATAATAGAAAATTCATCGTGGCGCCACGGACGATTCAACGTGTTAATAAAAATTATTATTTACTATTTAGTAACCCACTCGCTAATATTTGCCAAATAATTCGCAGACCAGCTGCGCGAAATCTAATAAGCGAAATTACAAATGGGGATAAACCATTTGTCCGTTCTCGAGATCATTTACAAAATTGCTTCGCCAACAAAAATAAGAAGCGACAGTGCACCATAAGTTTCTCTAACACCCTGTACATACAGATGCCGAATGAGTATCTTAGCTGACAGTAAGACTAATGTAGACCGGCGGCAGCGAGGCAGGATCCAGGATGTTTCATCACCTCGCCCTTTGACTCGTCCTTCGGCGAGCATTATTGCTCGATGGGTCCACAAATACGGGGAAAAGAAAAACGAGAAGACGGATAGATATAGATAGAGAGAAGGAGATAGATAGATAGAAGGAGATAGATAGATAGATATACGGAGAGAGGGAGAGAGATAGAAACAGAGAGAGAGAGAGAGAGAGAGAGAGAGAGAAAGCATTTATACGTATGCGTGTTACGTGGCGCACGATGGAAGCGCAAGTCATTGTTTCATTCATGAGAGTCTGGTCGCATGGATTGCACGGTTACCTGTAAACGCCGTGTGTCAAGATGAGAGTCATAACGCTTAGAAAAGGAAATAAACAGGTGAAACACGGCGAGTCACGTACCGGTCCAAGGTACAAAAAACAAAGTATGTATTCCGGCTGGCACACGGACGCCACGACCACCAAAATTATAACGATCCTCCGTCCTTCTCCGTTTCATCCCCGGGGCGCACGAGTCATCGTGAATAATGGAAAATCGCATTCTTCGTAAATTCTTCTGCATTCCGTGAGACGGCATATGTCGGGGTCTCTCGCGCACCCTCGCCGATATCACTAACGCCGGAAGACGAATGCAAAACTACGCCCGCATCGGTCGAGGTTTATTTTGTTCAAAGATTGCCTCAACGTTTTATATTTTCTTGATACGACGCGATGTCGAATTGAAAAGAAATCGGTAACGCGTTCCTCCCACTTCGTTGTATTTCGTTGCATTTTTTTCCCCCGCGCGGAGACACGCGCGCCACCCGGATCCAATTTATTGGAAAATCGATCTCCACGGTTCGGCCGTTCCACGCGAGCGTATAACGCGCGCGTATTAATTTCTTATAATGCGTTACGAGATCGCGCGAATTTTCCTCCGAAACGTTCGACCCTTCTTTCGCTTGTCGAACACGACACGCAGGCTGTGTCGAAAATATTGCAGCCCTTGTCGTCCACACGGTCGCACAGAAATTTGGAACTTTTGTCGCAATGCACTATTTCCTATCTGTGTGTGTACACCATACGGTCGATGTAAAAAAGTACTGGTACACCTGTGAGAATGAACAACTTTTTTACAGCTGGGCCTAGCGATCCTTTTGGAATATCGGGATTTTGTTGGGATCTGACATGTAAAAAAATTGCGATCGATCGGTCCAACTGTAAAAAAAAAAGTCTTTTCGTTGTAAAAGGTACGCGAACATTTTTTTACATTGGTTGTAGATGTCTGGTAAAGAGTAACGAAATAATTGTGGTAAAAATCGAATGTATCGTTGCTCGATGTTCTTATCTGGATTAGATTCGCATAAAGTTACGCGTTGCAGTATACTTTTTATCTTACATAATTTTATAGAAGTCGGTAAACACGCCCTGTTGGTTTATCAAACTTGATGGAACTTATTGTACACGGAGCGATGTAAATTTAGGTTAGATGCCCGAAGGTGTTTGCAACATAAATTGCGAATATTATAAGTTCGGACTGTCGTCGATTAGAATATAGATTGTTCCGATATAAGAAGCGGAAGCCTTGCTCCGCGTGTATTCTATTCGCGGCGGAGACATTTTTTGCGCTTTCGTAGTTGTGGCAACAAGTATGAACGTTATCTGTCATTCACCGGTCGCGTAATAACGCGCGACAGTCCAACGTTAATTACAGGCACAATTCCCCGAGCGGGAATAATTAACGAGGGAGTTTAGAGACCGTGAGATGGTAAGCTTTCAACCTTTCGTGGTAAATTGTTTTTTCCACCCTGAAGGATGCGCCTGTCCTGACAAAGAAACACGACACGCCTCTGATTCTCTCGCCGTGCGATTTTCGTGCTAACAACTTTCAGTCCCATAATTAAGACAAACATCGTTACGAGCGATGAATATTCTTGACGTCGATGGATATCTTAACCCTGGCCGCCCCGCTGTTACTTACATTTGTCGGTTAATCTTCTCGAATAATCTGCGGCCGCCTCTGTTTGCCAGAAATGATGCCGCTTCCTTCGGGCATTCTCGTCGCGTTAAAGTTTTAGCTACTGTTAAGTAAATCGTTTTGCCCGTCAACGATACTTGTTGCAATTCGTGCCATCGTATCGCCAGCAGATAGAAGTAACTTTCTCCAGATGAAATCGGTAGACAGTGGATATTTATATAAATATTTCAGTATTTAAATATAATCTAGTTATTTTGTAGTTATTTAGTTATTTATTAATAACTTGAATAAAATTTAGTATTTAAATATAAAATATATGTTCAATTTCTAAGCATCTATAATTATAGAAATATATAAAATCCACATGACACGATACTATTGTATCAATAAATTAAATATTCTTGAAAATCAGTTTTCCGAACTACCTAAGACTTATCGATAAACTTCTCTAAAAAAACTAATTAGACAAATGTCATTTATGTCATCGTGTGAGCCGTATTGACTCACAAGTATGCTTTATATTACGTATGCAGAGTAGTAACGATAAGAAGAGCTGGTACGTATCGATAAACCCTGTCCAATTTAGCCTAACAGGTGTATACGGCGTCTAACGCAGCTTCGTAGTAGAACAATTCGCAAACATTTTATTCGCTCCATTCTGCAGACGTGATGCATTGTTTCATCAAACTACGGGATCCGTCGTAACGCAACAGAATGCGCGGAGGAGGAGGACGTCTCCAGCCGAAGTTTCCTCCATTTTCCGTAGAACAACCGGCGGGGCCCGTTGGAACGCAGAAAACGCGTAAATAATGTTAATTGAAACGTTTGACCGTCCAAGGGAAATGCAAATAGTTTCTCTTGCCGTGGTGACCGACGATCGCTCGGCAGAACGTCGATGCTTTATGTAGAAGCGTGAAATTACATTCCGCTGTAATTGCACGGAAAAGTTCCGAGGAAATATACTTGCCGGTCGGTTGCCGGCGGTCCGGCAAGCGTTATTGACCGTAACCACGATGGACGCACAATGTTTAATCGTGGTCGCGTCCAGTAATTTGTTTATGATATACGCGATCCACTCGTCCGAATACCATCCATCGAAATTGTATTCGCGTTCTCAAAATAATATCCCGGGGAAATTCATGCGTGTAAACCGCAGAACCGGACCGCGAATTCCTTCCCCCGTATGATGAAATTAATCTTCTTCGGACGCTCGACGATCCTGCAAGAAGTCGAGACGTTAATTAGCACCGTTCGACGAGTCTTGATTTTTCTATGGAATCTGAAAATGAATTTAATATCAACTCTAGGACCGCGCTCGGTTGATGGCGGTCCCACCAAATTTTTCTTTTCTCTGCAAATGTTTATGGGAATATTGAAACATTGAGATTAGATATTATATAATGTATAACGCGTGATGATAATAATATTATATTGTATAGTATAGTATATTATAATATTATATATATTACAATGAAACTCGATAATATTACTTACTTCGAAAAATAGAATTTGACGAAAGAACAAGACTACTTTCTGTTTTTAATAGAAAGTAAATTATTATATGATAATAACATATATAGTACATTATATTATATTATAATATTACATATATCACGATAATATTACTTACTCGATAATATTACTTACTTCGCAAAATAGAATTGTAATATTTTAGATTTTTAATTTTAATAAATATATTTAATAGAAAGTAGATTATTTTATATATTTCTTTCATCGATTGTAAGAGATCCACGTATTCGTGCTCATTGATAAGTAGCTCGAGAGACTCCTTCTGCAATGTTTGCTTACAAAGGGATAAATTTAAAGGAAACTCCAGAATAAGGCCTTCATTATACAGGTCTTAAGTAGTATTTGTGTACTCTCCTTTTTCGTTTCCTTTAAAAAATGGCTGAACTGGAATTCTCTTAATGCGGCACCAATTTGAGCGACCTTCTTCCCCGTGGCTCAGGCTACGCGGTACAACATAAGCCGAAGAAAAGAAGAAAATGTCTTCGGTGGAATTACCAACTACATACGTAGAATTTAAAAAAATTGATTTTTGCAGGAATTTCTTGGTACAAAGTTTCTGAAACCTGCTTCGTAAAAGCTTTTCAGTCCTGTGACTTTCTCAAAAAAAAATGTTCGAATATTTCTGAATTCTTGCTTAACAAAGGACACGTTCTAATTGCGCTGCATTTTTTTAATACTAAAAGACTAGTGCTCAAAACGTGGCTTATATGAAATAACAAATTTAATTTGGTTTTTCAACGTTTAATTTATCGCGTTTGTGAAAAATTCGGACTGTATACAATTTACTGTGAATAATTATAGACTCAAAGTAACTTTTTTTCTGGAAATATTGAAACAAAACGAAACATCATATCTGTATATTTCTATAATAGAATTAACAGAAAATAGAAATATACACGTATAGTTTCTTTTTCGTTTTTATTTAAATATCAATATAGGCGTAGAAGTTACTTTGAGCCTATAATTATTCACAGCACTGTACGTAGCCTTCTCTAGCTGAAACACCCTGTATAATTAAAAAGAAAACTTAAAGTACCATATTGGAAAAAATAAAAAACAGAAATATACAACCATGTTACTTTAGTAAGTTATTGTTTAGATATCAGTGAGAATATAAAAGTACTACAAATTCCGATCCACTCGAAAAATAAATAACTAATAACTCGAAATAAATAACTCGAAAACATCACATAATCGTAACAATAATGTAAAAAGTAGATATTTTTCGAATTATACTTTCTAATTCGAGTCAACACTGATTTACCATGGAACAGTCTTTACACGTAATTCCGAAAATAGCAAAATAAAAAACACAAAACCGGTCACTGCCGTTCGCAGTTAGAAGAAAGTTTTGCAGCAGACGGCAAACGACGTTAACGCACCGAAGTCAGAGCCAAACCCGATCATAATTTCCCGGGTACCCCGAGCGGAGGAAGGTATCCTCTCGAGTTCTCCGCGAGATCCGAACGGTGTAACGCTCGCGCTGGTACTCCGCCGGAGCGGAGCGGTTTTTTACGCCGGCATAAATGGATCGAGCGAGAGAATCTTTTCCCGGGATCGACTGTCGTAACCAATAAACTCTGACTGCACCCTTTACACGGGAGTTCGTGATAGCGTCGGCTCCGTAAGTCCTCTCACGGCTTGCGGACGACTTGGAAAAGCTCCGGCGAGTTCTTATCTGTCCACCGGTTTCAGCTCGGTCTCCTCTCTTTTCGCCCGTCCTCCATCTTCTCGTTTCGCAGCTATTGTGATAACCATTTACATAAGGAATCCCGGAATTACGGAAGCCAGTTACCGCAGACGGTATAACCCAAAGAGACGAGGGCCGGTGAGAGAGTGTGTGTGTGTGTGAGAGAGAGAGGGACGGAGAGAGAAATAGATAGAAAGAGAGATAGTGATAGAGAGAGAAAGAGACAGAGAGAGAAAGAGGGAGCAGCGAAGAGGGGGCGGCAGCGGACAGAGAAATGGCGACCCGCGCGGAGAACAAAGTCGTTGGTTTCCTGGTGTCTGAATCTTAACTTCTGGCCAGGATACAGGAAGCTTGGATTACCTTTTGCGACCGTGCGCCCCTCCCCACTTTCCTGCATGAACTGTTCCTGGCTAACCGTTTCGTCGGGAAATCCTCTTAGCCCAGTCTTAATGAGGCCACTGGCGACTGCAATTTTAAGCTAATTGAATAATTTCAGCTTCGAGCTGGCCCCGGGCCTCGACGAGTGTGTTTTGTGTCCCCGAATGAGACCGTGGACTTCGCCTACCGGCACTCATCGGCCCCGGGATGTTAACGTAATGACGTCTAAGATGAAAAGGAAGTGGTTCCGCAACGTCCACGGCGGGAGCTTCGGCTTTTAGGCTACCCCGCTCCTGCCGCTGCCTTTATTCTTTCCCGAAATTCGGTCAACACCGGGGCCCCTTGCCACTCGGTCATTAGTATTCGAAGAATTCTTCCCGGCTCTGTGTGTACAATATAATTCAAGCAAGGTGTATATATACAGGGTGTTCTAGGTTTTAATGTGCAAACTTTGTCAGTGTGTTCTATGGCACAAAGTAAGAAAAAAATGTTATGTAAACGTAGGTCATATAGAGCTTTGTTAAGAAGTTATAACAAAAATTCAGAGCAGGAATAGTAATCAACTTTCTGTGACTTAGATCAACAATGTTGCGTTTTTCAGTATGTTTATGCAAGCTATGTTTAATAATTGAGGTCACCAAACATTTGTGTTGAGGTTTTTAATGTTTTTATTAATTAGAAGCGTGGTTCTTACTATTATGTGTTTTACTTTATTGGCTTGTTCTTTGATACACGCGGTATCTGTTCTATGGAAGTGACTAGACTAAAAACTTGGATGAGTCGTAGTACAGAGGATGCCTAATTAGACACCAGGTGTCGTTCTGCTATTTATCGGTAATGTAGGATTTATCAGTTATTCCACAACAATTTGAATGAATTTTCGCCAGTAATAGCTATTAATGTAAAGGATTCGAAGGATCGCGGACCGCGCGGGTCGCGGCAGGGTACCGAGGCTGGTCAAGGGCGCCGTTTATGATTACGGTGCGGATGTATGCGGATGATACTATTTTTGAAATTTAGCGAAACTTTCTGTTTTAATCAGATTTATTAGATTTAGTATTTTAGCTAAAGGTCCCAATAGGCGTTGACGTACCGTAAAACCAAGCTAAGTGCGGACTGTTTACGGTCTTAGGTAAGCAACGAATTTTTGTTACAACGTCTTAACCCTTTGGCTACGGCAGACTTTGACACGCATCGGCCGTATGGTACGATACCAATTCACTCGCGACGTCCACTGGGTACGGCGAAGTTTTTCGTTAGACGCGCATTTCTGAAGAATTATATTAAACTATTCAAAACACCGAATTCTATTACATTAGATCAATATTACTTGAAGTGAATATTAATTTTAAGTTTTTTTTTATAATATTTAATAATGAAATTTAATGATAAACGGGCGAAGCAGGCGAAATTTGATCTGGACGCCTATTGGCGCCTGCAGTACCAGGAAGCCAACATGTGTCGGGCGCCAATACGCGCCAACAGTAGTCAAAGGGTTAATAAAGCCCTATATGACCTATGTTTACGTAACATTTGTTTCTTACTTTGTGCCATAGAATAAAACTAACAAAGTTTGAACATTAAAATTTGGGACACCCTGTATATAAGCAAGGTGTATACATACATAAGTAAGCAGAGTTTTTTAATTGAAGAAACAAGAATGTTCGCCTATCGACTTCTCATCTGCGGTAATGAGCACCGGATAGCTATGGAAATTCGCTGCACCAACGAGACGTATCGGAAACTCACGGTTTCAAAGGCCCCTTTAAGAAATTGCTTCGTTTATTCTGTTTGAGATCGCGTGACCCCTGTTTTCTGGACAGCTGAAGCCAATGTTCAGTTTTCCAATTAAACGGGACAATTGTTGCGCCGGCGCAAAATTAACCGTGGTTCGCGTCACACCAACCTTTGCGTCTGTTTTTGGATAAATTGCTGGTCCATTGTGATCGTGTGCCGTGTCATTATGAACTGCACAGTTCGCTTTCGCTGATGCGCACACGCAATTTTTGCTTCTGCCGTTTTGTAACCAGACCGCGGATCTTTATGCGAGATGAAAATTTTATACTAAAATAAAATGGAATAAAATTTTATTCCTTCGAATCTGAAGAAAGAAAAGGCGGATAGAAATTTCATTTTTGTTTTTAACAGTCTCGATAAGTTTAAGGTAATATGTTGGTATTCTGAAATTCATTTGATCTTTCAGCAATTGTAAATTGAACCTGCTCGTTTTCGTCATTAACACCGTCAAATCCGTGATCTATTTGTAAATTCCGTTTGACGGTATTAAAGTGAACGCGCGAAGCGGAATTAGATTACTTACGTAGATTAATTAATAGGCTCTTGCATAAGAATATTTTAATAGGAATATTTCTTGTTCGCTATATTGCGTAAATACCTATAAATTATTATTCTTCATACACACGAAGTGCTTATTAACGCTAAACCTATCACATAGATCAAAACTAGCACTTCCATATGTTTGATCTGAAAATTATAAAAAATCGAAACGATTAAATACATTTTTTAAATGCACATTCTAATAAAAATAACACGATTTCGAAATAAATTGAATCTTACAATACATGTCAGATATTTCTAACACTCGGTATTTTCAATCAGTCAATAGTGCATGACGATATCAAATTTACCTAATTGTATCCTTGTGCATAAATCAATTTTAAATAATTTGGCGATCATAAGCGAATGTACTTATATATTACTCGTTACAAAGAAAAATTTTAATCAGTATTATTAATTTAATTAGTATAATGAGTATTATTGCAGACCGAACAAGAAGAAAAGTAAAACATGTTTGGCGCTTAACATATTAACATTTGACGTTTGAAAGTTGCAATCATTTTCGCAACGTCCTAATAAAATTACGTCGAAAGACTTGTCTTCGTCAGAAAATAATGACTTCGCTCTCTAAAAGTGGATCCCACTTATCATCGCTGTCTCCATCAACTTCAAAGGCAGAATTTCTTGTAAAAATAGCGCGAGCGTCTAACGAGTCTGCTACGAAACCGCAAAATGATCGAATCAACAGTTAGCGCATAATGGCGCGTGCATGGCACGTGTGCTATTTTATTCGGTTTTCGCCGTTGTATTCAGAGAGCCGTCGGGATTAGTTAAAAAAAAAGAAAAGAAAGGACTGCAGCACCGTGGCGCTAGTTGAATGCAGATTCTTTGTACGTTAAGGTGAATCGGCGTGGCTGTTCCTCGGTTTTAATGGATTCGAAAAAATTCGCTGGTTTCTATTTTAGCGCTCCGCGGCATTCGGATCCGGGCAGAATTTCGTTCGAGTGGAATGACGCGGCAGGCTAAGCACATTTGCTCGATATAAATTGGTCGAGATGCGCATCGTGCGCGCGAGTGGTAACTTCAAAACTGCGAAGTGCTCTTCGGTCAATAGCGCTCGGCTCACGAGAAAAGAGAGGGGAAAAAGGAGAGTTCGACACACATGATCAGATTTATACAGAGTCACTGTTCACTTTTCAGCCGGAGCGCGCCGCGCGCTCCTCCACGATTGAATAACGCGAAAAACTATTCGACCGCTGTAAAGTCAGCTTCGTTGCGTGCTAATCACCGGTGAAGCAGAAATCTAGGCAGAAAGTTAAACAAAAGTTCATTTTCACTTGGAACAGTATCCGAAACAATATCTTTTATGAAACCACGTAATTAATTATGTTTTGATTTTATTAGGTTGGAAACTATGAAACGGGCGTTTTTGTTTAATCTGTGTTCAGTTGCGACGCCCGTTTCATAGTTTTCAACCGAATATTATCGTACTAACGCAGGAAATTCGCAGTGTATTAATTATCGTTTGATTTTACCGAATACTTTTGATACAAGAGGGTTACAGATAGTATGTATTTATGTCAAAAATGAGTGGATATAAACTGACCCTTTCCAGTCGGAGCTATTTTAACGGGAAATTCGAAATATTTGCTCTGACTTGCAGTGTTTCCATTTTGTAAAGCTTGGAGCATTTTATACATTATTAAAATTGAATTTTGTGACTTATGTAACGGATAATAGCTCTTTACAATTTTTGAAATGTAAGTAAATTTGTTAAAAATTATTTTGAAACGGAATTATTTGAATATTATTATTCCGTAATAAAGGGAATAATTTGAAAATTATTTTTAACGGCGCTTTAGATTCACCAGTTGATCTCAAGGGGTTAAAACGATAAAGCATTAAAAGAAAGAATTAAAAGAACTAAAAGAATTAAAAGAATTAAAAGAATTAAAAAAGTTAAAAGAATTAAAAGAATTAAAAGAATTAAAAGAATTAAAAGAATTAAAAGAATTAAAAGAATTAAAAGAATTAAAAGAAACTTAGCGTGACGATGAATTATCTTGAACATATTAAAATTGTTAAAAAATAGAAAAGAAACTTGTCTTCTACTTCCATGCCTTGCAGACAATTTTAATTCTTAAAACGCACGCTGTCTTCCGTGCACAGCGCTGTTTGCCCCGCAGCGAAACTGCTTAACGGTTTCTAAAAGTAAATTGAAACAGATAATGGATTCAAATGGGGTTCAGTTAAAGTTTTTTTATGTCTGTTCGCGTTTCCGAATATCAAATTAAACGGAATCTTATGACTTCGCGTCCTAGTTTGGCGAAGACTACTTGTAACGGAGGAATTATTCAATGAGAGAACTACAAGTCCTAGTTTATAGCAAGCATTCGTTTCAGCGATTAAAAATGTTTCAACGGTTACAGTCTCCTAAACTGGTTGGTCGAAATGTGCGTTTCTTTTTAATTTAATGTATATACTTGAAGACAATTTTACGGACTTCTTGAACGCCGTCGAAATTCTGATTAGAGCCTCGGACAGAGAGCCTGTCGGATCACAGGGTCCTTAATTTGAAGATTACAATGAAATTTCCAGAATTACAAGTTTCGTTAGAAGAGATCTCGTTAAGCACGTCTTCAAATCGTGGCTCCTCATTCTTTGAACGTCTGGGTCGATTACTCGTAGATTGGAAACTTCTGTCATCTAAATATCAACTGCGATCGTATCATCGTTACTAAAATTTTTTGAATTTATAGGAAAATTAATAACTCGAAAATAAAACTGTGAAAATATTAGAAGAATTTAAATATATTGTTACGAAAATAAACTTTCAGATATTAGTGGTTCTACTTTACTTAGCTTTTAACGATACGTAATTATGTTTATTTATTCTGGGATTTATTCTAGAATTTATTCTGGAATTTATTCTGGAATTTATTCTGAAATTAATTCTGGAATTTATTCTGAATTTTATTCTGAAATTAATTCTGTAATTTAAAGAGATTGTTTGAAACGATGGAAATGATCGAAAATAAAGACGAATTGAACTGTGGTACGTGGTACACAATATGTCAGCAATGTTTCTTGATTTCGATCTGGAACACTGTACACAGCTCGACGCGTTAAAAATATCGTCTACCGATTTCGATGACAAGCCTACTTGTTCCGTTTATCTAGCAGGAACGCTACGAAAATCGATTTCAGGTTTCGGTCTATGTGGCATTGAGGAAGAGTGGCCTCGTTGTTAATTGACACGATAAATATTGCAGCTCTGGAAGAACTTCCCGAGAATTGGTTTCCCATCGTTCTACATCTAGTTACGGTGATTGCGTTGCCATCCTCCTTCCGTTCTTCCGTCTGCTCTCTCTCTCGCGAATCTGGCAGCTCAGTCAATGTTTATTTAGCCTCGGCTGTTTACGGGCCGAGGGCTACAAATTAAAAGCAACGCCGCCGTGCCGCCGATGATTCACAGAGGGGCCCCGCCCCTCCCCCCGCCCGCGCGCGTCCTTCGATTTCCCTTCCTTCATCTAGCTTTATTCGCTATCCACTTTCTTGCCGCGCCTTATCGGAGAGAAGGGCGTCCCTTTGTTCCCTTGATCGAGAGACCCTGTTTCATTGACACTCTTCGGAGCGAGCGCAGAGACGTGACAGAATTCTCGGATCCCGTTTGCCCGGGGAGTCGCGAAGCGCCGCTGCTCGAAATTGAAATTCACCGTAATGTCTTTAACTGCAAACGAAAATACTCCTTCAATTACCGCCGGGCATCTCAAACTTTATTTTTCTTTAGTATACCCGGCTACGGTTTACCTTGAACCCTGCCGAACTTTCTTTCATCGGCACACAGAGCCCGTTCAGTTTTATACTTCAGGCAGCGCCCCTTTTGCAAAACGAGACCACAGTCGTAGAAAATCTTGTAACACGTTCTATGTTGAGTTATTTTTACTCGACTCTTCACTCTAGTTATTTGTTATTTCACTAAAACTTCCTATAGTATTTGTAATTCTTAATAATCTTATATAATAATAAAACGAATTCGTTGCGATCCATTCTTGTGGTGGAAATTAATTCTTTAATTCTAGACTTGTTATAAACGATTTTTTAATGTGTTAATGATGTGTTAATGCTGGTAAGATCACCAAGTGGTTCGACACATTTTGGAGAAAATAATAATGGAAAGCACATCTGTAGTCTCAAAGAAACGTGATCTTGAATATTTCGATTAATATCATAACAGTGAGTCGGTTAATTCTTTCATTTTCATTCTTTTTTTTTTGTAATCTACATGAATTAATCTTTTGCTATTTTTCTTTCTCATCAAAATATGTAAGTTACTTGATAAAATATAAAACGCTTACCCATTGGTCACTCGCATTTTTTAATCTTCCATATATACTCTCATCGATTCTAATGGACGACATTTTGAAAATTTCTTGTATTAAAAATCAACTCGACAAACGTTAACTTCTGAACCCTTGCACCTTAATAACATTTAATTTTCTATTTAATAGATTCTCGAATGGCGTGATTAAATGTTGTACGTTATAGTTAAAAATATTCCAAAGAAACGTAATATATTAACCCTTTGCACTCGAAGCCATTTCACCTGCAAATCTAAAATAATTTGTCAAACTTCTACTGTTTCCATTATATATAACAATATTTATTTTATTCGTGTGAAATTGAGTCTTGTGACTCGTATAACAGTTACACCTTTAACAATATTTAAATCTAAGCTTTGGCTTTATTTATCAAAAATAATTTTGGAACGTGTTACGTCAATTTTGATGGCGCCGCGGAGTCGTCACTCGAGTGCAAGGGGTTAATAGGGAACCAAAATAGAGTGAAAGACTCAAATGACCTATTCTGTATAAAAATAGAAATAATAAATACACTAACAATCTATTTTCTAAAAATCAGCCCATTTTGTGCGACATTCACTAAATTATCCCCTTGTTTTTGACAATACTACATGGAAACGCAAAAAGGATGCACCGCAATGGATAAATATACTCGTCCACTAACTTCAGAACAATTCCCAGCTGACCATGTCAACGCGTTCGTCCTGTACGTATATATAATGAACTACATAGATTTAATTGATTGTGCAAACAGAACCGATGTACCTGAATTTACGTATGATTTTTCCACGTCGGAAAACGAATCGCGGCCGATTGCATTTTAACCGGTAAACGAAACTGAATTCCATCGCTTTAGACACGAGTGCCAATCGGTCATTGTAAAAACGATTTAATAATCGATAGATTTTGCGAGTCTACCGCCAGAAAAATAATTCTGGGAGAGGTAGATAGATAGAGAGATAGAGAGAGAAAACGAGAGAATGAGATAGAGAGAGGAAGAGAGAGATAGAGAGAGGAAGAGAGAGAGAGAGGAAATCGATATATGTAGATCTGATATAGCCGGCTGCGTGGCACCTATTGTTATCTTTCATATGCACACATCTGCGGTTGCGGCGCACATTTGTCTCTTCGCGAGTACTTCTGTCGGAGTAAGATATGCCTCTATTCAGCCATTCATCCGTGTAGCTCGATTCCAACGATGATCGTAGCCGGCAGACAATCGGGCCACGATGTGTGACAATAACAGGACTACCGCACCACTGGCGATTCAATCTGCCTCGCAGAAATTCCGTCTGCTGCGCGATTGGAAATACGGGGAAGTGTGTCGAGCGTGAAGATCCGATTCTCGGATATTTATCTCTGTGTATCCTGGAGGATACCGGCGCGACCGGCCTCTTGTTATTTTCGATCCTTCGACCGAGAAAGTACAGCCGTGGATTCCTGTAAAATAAAGCGCCGAGCTCTTATCGATGCCCGATTTCTCTCCTTTTCTCTCTCTCTCTCTCTCTCTCTCTATCTCTCTCTCTCTCGTTCTCTGTCTACACGGGCAGAAATTCATGGCTCGCAGGACGCACGTAGCATCCAGCCGCAGAAAACTTCGGTGAAAGTTGTCCGATTGTTAGCCGTTGCAACACGAGATTATTCAAATTATCAACTGCTACCGTACCGCCGACTTTTCCGGGCGAACTCGGACGGTTGTTTGAACCAGTTCGGAAAACCGGCGTCGGATAGAAATTTCTCTGTTTGCGCAGCGCGCGGTCGCGAACAGCGAAGACGAATGTGATACGAATATTGTTTTCGAGTTCACCGTCCCCTGTCTATTGTGTTCCGCTTTTACGAGCGCCGCCGTACGAGACCGCAGTCTGCAGTTTAATCATCGTTCGCTTGGGAGAGAAAGAAATCGGTCGGAGTAACGCTCATTTCGATCGTTTATGATTCTCTCGGAGCCTGAGCGAGGTATTGTTACGGCGCACGGTGGCGTATTAAATCTAAAAAGCTGGCCAAAAATCGAAAATGGCAAATGTTTGTCGTGCGAGCCAGTGGAATCTATGAACAACGTTGTGCTACCATACTTGTCTCTTACTAAAGAAAATGAATCATTTAGCTCTTTGTTGTTATATTAGTTAATGAACAAATCTCTTCACCGTCGAGGATGGAAACCTCATTTCTATGGAATAATAAATTATCGCAATAAATTCCATTGAAATAACAAAAGAAAGACGGAATAATAAGTATACTATCTAAAAGTTCGCCATCGTTGTGGAGGATCAAATTGGCGAGAATAAAGCTGCGCATCTTTATGCAATTTTCTGGATCGATCGCAAGAAACGAATGCCGCACAGAATTCTATAATAAAATATAATGCAACGGTTGCATTATAATTTATCTTTAAGCTTATCACTATACAAAGAAAAGTCGTATAAGCCTAATACGCGACCGGCGCATAGGAATACTATACATATAGAAGCGTTAGCAATGTGAAAATAATCTTATTATCTTTTTCCGGGGATCGTTTGATTTCCATTTCCCGCGTTTTTTTAAAGCCGAGATGCATAAAATCCGGCAGCGATTCCCATTTAGAACGTTGAACACAATGTGCTCGTTCCAAATGAACCGGTTCAGCGCCGAAGAAACGTTCGCGAGCAAACTTTTCCAGGAGAAGGGGGGAGGAGGGAGGAGGGGGAAGCAATTTCGAAACGACAGGGATGAAAATATTTTCGGGCTTCTGGATGCAGCCAGATGCGCGAGGCTCCTTAATCAGCCGGGCGACTGCCGAGTTTCGTGTAAGCCATAAGACTATAAACCATAATTCATTCGGGCACAGTCGTGTCCGTTTGCTCGGCGGAAGCGTTGACGTGTGCGCCGGTGCTCTCCGGGTCTCTGGTGTGGGTGGTTCTGGGTACGGTGAAGTTTCCATTTTCCGTATAAACAGGCTGCGGTGTCTCACCCGTGGCGGAGACTTCGCTGTAGCTTGGACACGGTGCAGGCGTTAAAGCGGTATCAGTAATTACCAGCGTGTTGG
Source organism: Augochlora pura (assembly GCF_028453695.1). NCBI lineage: Eukaryota > Metazoa > Arthropoda > Insecta > Hymenoptera > Halictidae > Augochlora > Augochlora pura. The sequence goes on from NC_135775.1 coordinate 8,656,501, forward strand.
CAAACAACTAGGCCAGCAGCTCTTGCTTCCGATACGTGCACACACGTAGAGAGACGCGCTCGTTACGGCCGCGCCATAGTCACGAGAAAATCAACCGGCCGCTCAAGGCCATTCAGGGCTTATTTCCACGGTACCGGTTATTTCTGTCGCTGTATTTTCTCGTCCCTTCCTGCCCCCGCTGCCTTCCACTGTTAGTTGCCCGGCTCATTGACTTCCAAATTTTCCAACAAATATCTACGCTCTGTGTGCGCGCGCGCGCGCAGACCCGCGCTGTGCTCCTTCTTCGGCGAACACCGCTCGTTGCTCATGCAGTAGAACCTCGATTATCCGGTCCTTCGATATCAGACTTACCTGCCCGGTTGTTAAACATGAAACGCCGGTTTTTCGATTTATATTTATTTAGAAATCCGTCTGTTCGTGCGCGACGATCCCGTATTGTTCGCATACGTTTATTATGCGGAATGAAAATTGTTCGCGTTACTGCAAAGAAATAGAAAATTCTTTCTTTCTGTAATTAGTAGGTTGGAAACTATGAAACGGGCGTTTTTGTTTAGTCTGTGCTCAGCTGCGACGCCCGTTTCATAGTTTCCAATCTAATACTGTAGTCGATTGAAGATAGGACATCGACATTTTTCAATACTTTCAATCTTTCATTTTAAATTTCAGTCACCCGTTCTATTATATTATAAATACAGAAAATTTGCAATCTAGTACTCAGTTCAGTTTGAGGAACTTTTATAATTTGTATAAAACACAAGATAACAAAGGTCTTCGAAATCTATCACATGCTATACGAGAAATATCGATTATAATTTTTATAATTTTGTTCAACTGTTGAAACAATTAACAAATCGTACGAATGGTGTAGCGAATATTAAATAACCCTTCTCCAACAATTTTTTGAGATTTCCTTATCGAAGGATTACGTGTACGCGCGCGCTAGAATATTTTTTATGTTCCCGTATAGTTCTTAAATAGTTGCCAGGCTCATTGACTTCCAAATCCACCAACAAATGTGTGCTGACTTTGTAAACGCCCGGTATGGTGATCGTTGCGTGCTGCAGCATCCGCGAAGTTCCTCGTTGTCATGAATACATTGAAAACTTGTCCTCCTTCTGAATTTTCCGTTTCAAGAAGAGGCAATGCGAGTAATTAGCGACGGATTACACGATTTCCAATGTTCCTCCTATCATTTAAGAGTAGAATTAAACACAACGATGCCCTACCTACTGGAACCAACCCTTGAATTACCAACCCTAGAAGCCCTAAACACAACTAATTTCCATTGTCCTATAGTAATGGAGTTACTCGTTAGTCATGGAGTTTTCTATAGTAATGGTGTCCCGTGGACTGGAGTTACTCTAACTTCGTAGAACATCTGTTACGCTGGATGCTTAACAGAGAATAAATAATCGATTTGCTCGGTGGATTTCAACTCTTCTCGATTGCAATAGTTTCTTAGAAGAAAAGAAGATTTATATTTATTGTTTGCCTACGTTTCATCAAATAATTAAATATTGAAAAAGCGGAAGAATTAGTTATTATCATTTTTATATAATTTTTTAAACTGGTTTCCACTTGATTGCCAAAAGGAGATTGACAATGAAGATCGATAAAGTATTAAAATATTAACAAACTACTGAAAAGAAAAACAGAACCTCAATATGAATCTGAAAGAAAAATATTTCGTTACGGTTTAGAATTTATTTGCACGTTTACAGACAATTGAAAAATTTGGTAGGGTCGCTGACAACCCCAGGCAATCGTTTTAGGGTTGAAACCATCCTTTATTGATGTGGTGTAGGGTAATGGTGCCGGTTTTATGGGGTGACCAATGTCCGTGGATATAACTCCTTTTCCGGCATACTTTATATTTATCGAATGATATACCAAACATTCTCTTAAACAAGAATTAAAAAACTAAACGGATACAAAATTTAAAATATTTCATTCTATACACGCGAAGTTTATTATTCTCGGAATCAAATCAAAGGCAGAACAATCGACTGTCTGACGGTAATCGGTCCCATTACCATCTATCCGCGACTTAAACGATCACGACTCTAAAGAAATCGTTTACGTGGTAAAAGCCCCGGCATCCCGTAAAAATCGACAGGTCGATGCAAGACAATCTCCCCGTGGATTGTCTACCGCAGAGGTCCGTAGACAATCCGCGGTCGTTGTAGACGAAAGTAGACGAACCCGGCTTCGCGAGCCACGGTTAAAAAATCCAAGAGCGAATGCAACATTGAGGTCCGTTGGCGGGTTTCGTGCGGACGCACTGATAGACACCGGATCAAAGTTTAAAACGTTCGCCGCAACGGTTTCCACGTGGAAAGATCCCTCGGCTCCGTGGGCAGGCCACTCCGTTTCCGACGTCTCATGTATGATAGATGATCGTCCAGCCTTGATCACCGTCACCCTCGCAGTCTCGGATGCATATTTAATGTCGATGGTGGCCCCCGTCCTGGTTGTTTTCTGCTCGCGATGCACCTTCACCTACGCACCGTCGTCCTACGACTCCTCCGTGGTCGTCGCCGTTGTCAACGCCGCCGCCGTCGTCGTCGTCGTCGTCATCGTCGTCGTGGTCGTCGTCGACGGTGGGCTCGGCTGGCAAACCGTGGTGCTTCGCCGTGGCGTACACACCCGTTGGTAGCGCAGCTTTCGCGTATAATACACGTGTAGACGGGCGCGCGCGACACCCGCCGCGACGTCTTTGTGCTTTCGAAAGCTTGCCCGAGGCTTTTTCCGAAAGAGGGGCGCTCTATGAAATATCGTATTCATCGTTACACCGACCTTTGCCTCCTCTCCGACCCCTCGTCCTGCTTCCCCAGCTGAGCCACCCACTGCTTCTCCGTTTCACCCCTGAGACACAGAGAGCGAGCGGCCGGGGGGGGGGGGGGGGGGTGTGGAGGGGCGCGGCGCGGATGTAAAGGTAAAGTACAACAGCCGCGACAGGGTACACGACGACTACCGAGGAATGAAAATCGATCGCGAGTGCTACTCGGATAGAGGCCCCTGTGTATCATCTGATGCCAGCGTGTAGTTTACCGAGGGCGAGGGCGAATCAACGCCGGCGACGGCAGCTAGTTACATTTCGTCGGCATTAGCTTTTCTCGTGTCTACGCCGCTCCGCTGTTTCTAGCGTGGGAATAAAGCTTTTTCCCGGATTCTCCGATACGCGAATTTCTAACGTATGCAGAAATCTATGCACAAGGTGTAAAATAGGGTAAAAATGTCAGGTATCGACTTCTCTTTCGACTGATGGTTGTGCATCAAGTACTACGTTCAGGCTGCGAACTTTCGTATAAAATTAGATTTTCATTTAAATTATTTCAGTAGCTTGAAAATAATGTATTGACATACTTAACTACTTAGCTGCGTCGATATAATTAGAAGATAAATTTTGTTGGGCGTTTTATCGATCATACTATGTATAATTTTTTTGACAATTGATCTAAAATTATCCTAAAGCGTGTGAAATTTATAACCGTGTTAGCATAATCATTTTGATCTAAATCGTAGGAGAAGTATATTTATTATAAGATATAAAATTGCCATTTCCTTGTGACGTGTATACACATCGTACGCAACTAAAAGGTTAAATTCTTTGAAACTTCATCTATTCAATTTTTGTTATCAAATTCGTAGTATAATGATGTATGATAAGAATATGCGAAATGGCAAGTTGATAGAAATGTCAAGGGTTTGTCCAATAGCAGTATCAGACAGGAGAATAATCAAAATGGGTAGGAATAATTGGAAATAATTTTCTGAAAACTTGTAGAACGGATATGTAATTATTGCAAAAGAAAAATATTCTTTACCTGCCTGTGATTGTCTCATCATATTTAACATTTTATAACGTAACTCGTAAAATAATCGAAATAATGCGAAAACTGAAAGACGAATATCATAATTACGCTATTAATCACTGCTCCGTCACCCACAAGTGAATGACAGAATCATTTAACATTTAATCCTCCAAAATCGTGTTGTACGCCAATCCTTTACAATTCCCTGTTTTATTAATATTAATAATTCTTTGCGATATCAATTTAATCGAGAACAAAGCACGTCAATTTTCCGAAATCGTTTGATGATTTTATGAAAGCTTTTGCATCTAATTCTTCGAATATTCAAGTCTGCGCGCTTCGGCAGCGCGGTTCAATTTTTGCGAGCAAGAGAGGGGCCGAGGACGACATTATTACCGTCCCAGGAATGTCCCTTTAACTAGCCTCAAAAATGGTCTATCGTGTCCTCGTAAAGGAAGGAATTTCACGGACAAGGATGCTCGTTTCAATGTCAACAGGCTCGAGGAGGATCGCTTTGCCAGTGTCGTGGACGTTTACAATAGCGCGCGGCGCCTGCAATCTTTTTCCCTCGTTTTGCCCTCTTTTTTCTTCCTCCTCCTCCTCCTCCTCTTTCCTTTTTTTTTTATTGATGCGGTACTTTTGAAAGCGATAAAACGAAGGAGCCGCGGAGAAGCTTTAAGAACCGCTCCTTTCGGATGGTGGTAACGATACTGATAGAAAACGGCATTGTTGCGTATCGCCTTGTCTGCCTACGATAGTCGCTTACGCGCGGGCCACAACGGATCAGTTGATGCGTTATGCAAAAGCTGTGGCGGAATATCGGTGTTCAGGCTTCGGGCGTAAAGGTACTCTAAACAGAGTAATATGTTCAGAAAATATTCGAGCCGCTGCTGTACTTGGCGCGTGACAGAAACGTGTCGTAGAGGATCGCAGGTTTCTATAGTGCGCGTTCGGAGGAAACTTTGAATGACAGTCTTGTAGAGTCAATCGTTCGATCAAGGAAATACTTTGAATGGACCACGTATCGGAGTTTGGTACTATTCGAATTCAGTAAGATGATTATCCGAATAAATACTTTTTAATTGAACATGTTGTTCGCGTAACAATTGTTCGTTATTTGTCGTGTATGGTTTTACCTATTAATTTAAACAAATTATTCGATTAGAGATTGTAAAATTATTGCAACAATAGTGCGAATAATTGTCGACTGTATTTGATAATTTTATAAGAATCCATTTGTACGAATATATTGATCGTATCTTATGAATGAATTGTTATTCGAATAGAACCTCGCTTGTATAAATATTTATCCACATAAATTTTGATTCGATAGTGACCAATCAAATTCGCTTCGTTAAGTCTTTATTTATTAACATAGCGATATAAATTATTTTCCATTTCCACGCGTGCCAAAAATGTACTAGATATTTATTGATCACAATCAATGGGACATAGCATTTATTAAAACAGTTTCATTATGCAAAGCTTTATGAACGAGCTTATTCTTTTTATATAGAAAGAATAATTTTACACGGTGTTCTGAAAACGCTGAAGGCCATCGCGAGCTTTAACATTTAATATAAAATTTCACACGGAGGATAACACTTGGATGTAGAATACCGTGGTAATACTAAAAGATTATTTATTAAATCATTAGCGATATTAAACGAATTTTACTTTAGAACGGAGCCTGGCAAGAACGAGATGACAAAGCGGCATAATTAAAACAGGAATTTTCGAGGTGGTGAAATACTTTTCTAACCGAGCGTTGTAGGTGCACACGAACAATTCAATTGGCTTATGTTCAGGATTCTTGGGCGGTCCTTAGCGTGCTGAATACGCTCGCCTGCAGTTCCGCTTCCCTGACCGGTCTGGTATGCAAACACAGAATCGTACTATGAGATCCTATTTAAGGAAAAACAACCCGTCGAGTTTATTGCGGTCGTATTTGTGCTCCTCCCCTCGAACGCTCTTAAAGATGGAGCTACATTATGCCGTTGTTATCGAAGGAGAGAAGTTGAATTCGATACCGCTATTATATTTCTCCTACGCCGTTTTCAACCGTTTTTCAAGCTACCTCAACCTTTTCGTTTCAAGCTTGAACCGTCTTGGAACAATCCTTTTCCTCGATTAAATTCTCCTTGCAAGAAAGATGTTTCGTAATGAATAGATCCTTTCATTTACTGTGAATTTATTATACTTACCGTAATGTACTTCAAGCTGGACAAAGCGACATTTGTTTAGAAATAATATTCTGATGCAACTTGTTATTTTAAGATAATGAAAATAATTCATGGTTATGGTCATTTGTTGAAATGAAAGAAATAAAATACTCCACCATGTTTAGCAATCATCTAGGTCCTAATAAAGTATGATTACGGACGCTATTTAACCCATTCGCTGCCAAGGACGAGTATACTCGTCTTTGACAGGGTGTCACGCATTGCCAGGACGAGTATACTCGTCCTACTTTAAATATATTATAACATGCAGGCTTTTGAATTAGCAAATTTTTTGTGGCCACAAACATAAATATAAATATGTGAAAAACTTGAAAAAATACTACAAATAAAATTTTTTACAAAAATAATACTTTATTTCTTATAGAGAATGATAAAATATAAATGATGAAATATAAATGGCAATGGGAATGACTTCATATAATTTAGGCTTGGCAGCGAATGGGTTAACACTCGAATAATTCTTGAAATACTTTCTGCAATGCAGCAAAATATATTGACCGTTTATTTAGTAAACTTTTAATGTAATTTTAATATCTCTGTTTAAAATATGAATTAAAGTTGAATATATGAATTTTATTGAATTAAAGTGTTAACTGAAAATGGGTGAAGTCTAGATTTGTTCATAATTGAATAAAATTTATTAATAGAACAATTTATCCTAACAATTGGAAAATTACTTCGGTGTTACGCAATTTTCTTGCGAGAGCTGTTTGTTCGAGAGTTCCGCGAACGCGCCGCACGGTGAAACAGCAATTCATTAACATTTAGCCGAAGAGTGGAAGGAACCGTCGCGGCCCGATGACGTATAAAAGGTTCCTTATCACTGGAACACGCCCTCTAGCAGGAGCTTGTCCTCGTAAGTTACTCGCTATCGCCGGCTGGCGATCCCAAAGTCGAAAGAATGAATACGTGCCACGCCAGCGCAACGTAAGGACAATAAAAAGGACGAGCCAAGCTTGCGCAGCCAGCTTCGTGACTTCCGGCCGTGTCCTGCTCCAAATAATTGATCGAATTAATTGTATTCTTAGCGAAGTCGCCTTTTCGTTGCTTCCGGAGCTCTGCCATCCAGAAATTCTACCGAATAAACTAAAATACCTATTTTTTAAACAAACTTAATAATTGAAAATACACATAATATGTCGTTAGTATACATAGCGAGTTGTAGAAATTTTCTAACTGCGAAATCTGAAACGACGATTGTGTAATACATTTTATCGCAAAAGCAGACTGCGGATTTTTATGCAAAATTAAAATTCTGTGTATTAATTGCAAGATACTGGAGTTATTCACGCATTCACTTCTCTTTTTAATCATTTGAAAGAGTGGAAGAGTTAGGAGTTCGTCAAATGTCCTTGCTGCTTTGCATTTGTTCTATTAATTTTTATTATACGTGCATAAAATTCCGAGTCTAGTATTCAGTTGGTTAATTTAAAGTCAAAATTTTACGAACAGTTTTTTAATATATAAAATTCCAGTTTTCGATGTCTCCACCCTTGCATTATAGAGAGTCAGACACGTAACAAAGACACGAGTGTTATTAATTTCTTTTGGTTCGCGGCGAAATTTTAATCTATTATTATTAAACTGTCGTAACGAAAGTGAGGTACAAAATTTGCTTCGTTCCACTAGGAAATTATTAATACTAAACTTACCGAAACCCTAAAGGCGAATAACGTTGCTTTATAACGGTGAAAAGTATACATTGAGACCTTTCACCATTTGTATTACAACGCACGCTATTGAACTTATTCAGTGCTATGAAAAAAAGTGTCTTTACAATTTCCGCAACTTTGAAACCGAAAATCTGAAACAAAACGAAAAAGTGCTAATCAACGTCGGCCGTGAAAGAAATCGCGGCGCGAAGTGTTCCATTTCGGACAGGCTGTTACCGGGGCACTATTTAAGATTCCGTAACCAAAAAAATTCCGGCAGGCTGTACAATATACGCGCGGTTCTACGTCCCGGTGGCGGCCGTTTGAAAGGGCGGCCTTTCAACTTTTCCAGAACAAAATTCCTAAAAATCGTGTCTTTTCGAGACAGCTAACTAGGCGCGACCCCTTAAGAAACGGAGAAGTCTCGCAACGATTGCGACTACGACTAGGGTGATAAAGCGACGCGAAAAGGAAACGGGCAGGGAGGGGGGGAAAAAAAAAGAAGCGAGATAGCCAGAAAGCGAGACGGAGAGAACGAGAGAATAAAGAGTAGAAGTGACAGGCACACTGCCAGCCAACCAGCCATCCAGGAGGCCCAATCTTTTTTAAACGCCCCCGCTCATTCATCGCGGCCAGACAGTCTCACGATTATAAAGCGCAAATCCTTTCATCCTCCGTTTCGTTCCGCCTCTACTCTTAGTTTTTTGTCACCAGCTTCCATCACTTCCTCTGGTCACCCGCCCCTCCTTTGCTTTTCTATTCCGGTCTCTGTCCTCCTTCCTCCGCGATATTGTTCCCAGTCGCGCGGAGGCTATTTTATTATCCAATTACTCTCATTTGCTTGGCAAAAGAACCGTCGCCGAGGCGAAGGCGACGAGGGAAAAATGTTAGCGACTTAATTAGTAGTCTGCCGGCAGATTCTATTGCCACGTTGTCCGCCACGCTGCGAATAAAGGTGGCTTAAAGTCAAGGGGGGGAGGATCGGGAGAGTCGCCCGACGAAAGTTCAGCCGCTCTCTTCGCGGCCGACGAAAAACCCACCGCGCCGCCGCCGCGAATAGCAAATTTTCAATCGCATTCGCATACTCGCCGGCCGCAGGATTGACCTAACGGCGTCGTTGTATGGCGAAGGGTTGATTCAGTTTTCGCGAAAAATTCTACCGAGCCTGGTTCTAAATTCTACTGCTTCGACAAAACTGTTACCGGGTCCGTTTAGAATAATTTCTAACTTTATTTATCCATTTTTTAAAACTATTCTTTAAGCAACAGTTCGTCATATTTTATTCGAATAACAAATAAAATTTTATTCGTATTTCTCTTTCTCGTGTAGGCCGTATTAAAATTTATTAAACCTTTTGTGAAAGTTCCAATTTAAAATATTAGTTAGATTTGTTGATTGATATAAATTTTTATAGAACAACAAACGTATAAAAACACAGTTGCCAGTAGTAACAAAATCCTGTGAAAATTACAAGGGAAAAACGTTGTTTACATTGCAGGTATTAAAAAAATAAAAATCATTCACCTTACTAGGATATTTATATTAAAAACTCTCTTACCAGGATAAATACATTTTTTCTATTAAACCGATCCCATAATTTTGACACGTCCAGTACAGGTAACTCTACATTCGTCGATCATTTTATTTCAACCCGTTGACCTCGCGTTCCGCGTAACAAACAGTTTACGGCTTTAATGTTCAATTGTATCAGTTGCGTTTTGTTTGGAATGGAAACCATCGGAGAATTGAAAGTTCCGCTTTTTCAGTTAACAATAACATTCGAATATATCAACTTGGGAAATAAAAAAATAGTATCTAGCGAGAGGGAAAAAGGGAATAGTTTTTCAATCTTCATACATCCGAATGGAAGGGAAAGTAAAATAAACTTCGCCGAGAGCTAAATTGTTTTTAAACTTTCGAATCTGCGGAACACAATTGCCTTAGGAAATGTAGACAACGTGGTAGAACGTTGACGTATATGTATATGTATATGCGACCGTATTCTTCTCGTCTACAATAAAGTCTTTAAAATCCTTGGAAAATATCGACTCCAATATCTTTCTGATTCTTTATAAAACGGCGGATCTTTGGAAATTTCCGGTTCGCGACACTAATTTCTTTCAAGTTTTCAAAGTTAACCCTTTTGCGGCTGTATGTCTACTCTCAGCCACCAAAGCAATTTATTCATCTTTTTTATTTTTACATAAAATTAAAATATGTTATTGTGTTACATATGTCTAAACATTAAAACGGAGTTAATAAATTTTGTTTTTCCTTCTTTTATTATTGTTATCTTATTACTGTCCACTGAAAGAAAATTAATTACGACCAGCACGACTTATGTATAAATTTAATACGACCGCAAAGGGTTAATATTGTACGATATTCGAACAAATTAAATCCCGCCACCGTGATCAATTTAAACTTTCCAGCCTCGGTTTTCGCTTAGTTAAATTGCTTCGATTTTGTAGGATTTTGTTTTTTCGGCTCGATTTTCATCATCGATTCGAAAAGTTACGGAACTCGTTTTTGCCGTGGCGAAATACCCGGGCCAGGTGTCGAATCTCTTCCCGGCCCGCTAAAAAGCCGAATGATGTGCGGCCTTTGTTTCCCTTTTTGCAATGCTCGCTCGCATGAAACTTGTGCTCGTTGATATTCGAGAGTCTTATGGACGGTAGGCCGCTTTATATATCATTAGAAATTCAGCATATTTCTTCTACACATTATTCATTGTGGTTAGCTTTCCTTTGTTCTTCTATTATATACTTCCTGCGCCAGGAGAGTCCGCGGTACACCGACCGGCTTTTTTGTCCGCCGCTGAAGCCTTCTTAATGCGTACATATGTATACATACAACTGCTGGTTGCCAAGGGGCACCGTTTATTGAATCAAGCCCTTAAGTCCATGACTTTTTCCTCCAACGAAAAAGCCCTACGCCGGCGACCGCATCGGGAAACGATGAACGGAACACATCGGGGAAACGGTTTCACCTTTCGAATTCCTCTTTGTCGCGCGTCCGCGAATAATATTTGCGAATATGTATGTGGAGCGCCGAACGATTAATATGTTCGCTGGCATTGCTGCGCGACGTTTATCTATTGTCTCGATAACAAAATATACGGGACGCGTTATTCGTTCAACCAACCGGGATTGAATTATGCGAGTAGCCCTGCACTGTTGCGAGAGTTCTATATTCTAATTGACACGTTAACACGTCCACTATCAGCGTCGCTAGCTTACATAGTCACATTTATTTTATTTATCGTATAAATACATCGTGTCTTTAAATTCTTTGTACATATATAATTCTAGGTGTTGCAACTTTAAATAATGACATTCGTAAAATAAATTTTATGCTTTTTACCAGAATTAGAAAATTATGACGAAAATAAATCTAAAATATTACCACAAGATCGATGTAAATAATTAACTAAAAAATTACACTTTATCGCAGTAGCTGGATTTTCTTATGTCCTAAACGTGCAAATAAAATTCAGGATTGCAAAAACTGATAAAAAGTAAGAGTCACCAATGTATCTCTGCCGTGGCACTCGACATGTTAATGAAAAAATCAAAAACCAGAAAACTATAATAAAGTGGAACAAAAATAGAAAACTTATCGACGGTAACTACCGTGTAACGGCAAACTATAGTTGTTCTGAAATAGATGGCTTCCTTCGATTAAAATTATTTTCTCGTGTAACTTCCTGTTCAAATAAGTATTTTTCTAAATTTAAGTGGAGTATCTGTTGGAGGTGCATCTACATGTAATTAGTTAAGCGAGCGTACACTGTACACACTATTCAGGGCTGACTACATTGTAAGCTTGTTTCAAACTTGTCTAAGCGGATAGCTCATCAGGAGGTTATTAAATACTCGTCAACACATTTTCCATTATACTGTAACGTGTAAAAGTCATTCTTCATCCGCTCTTCATCGAATTGACGAGATCAAATTCTGCATGTTGTCGCAAATCGAACAAGAACAAGGGATAGATACCAATGCAAATACTGAACATAGTTCCGACATGATTCTTGACACATTATGTTTCATTCGTGAATAATAATGAATTTTCTTAAGTCCAACGTGTTTACACTATTTTCACCAAAATAACATTTTCAATATTTTATAATCCGCGTAGAAGATACTTTGATGTTTCATTGTGCATTTGTAAAATAAATTTATTATATATTATTATATATACATTAATACATATTTATTATATATTATTTATATATACATTAATAATGTCTGTAAGTATAAAACGAAAATATTGGAGATAAAAGTTAGCATAAGTTTAGCAGTACATATTTATTTTACATAGTGTAACAGAAACGTAATTATGATATTTCAGAAAAGAAAAGGAAATTTTATTCGGTGTTATCATGACTACTGTAATTTGAAACAATTAATCTTGCTTTTTTAAGTGGCGCAACTGATCTTGATCGTTTGAAATATTCGAAAGTTCGACTTCATTTTCGTAGCAAATCTTTTCGGTTGATCTCTCTAAACATTTTCTTTCGCCAAGTTTTCATTTTGCTAATATTTACTGCAACATTTCACGAAATGTTTATTCAAAATTGCATACTAATATGTAATTAAATAAGGCTACTTTCCAATTTTTAACTAATTCAAGAGCTAGCAAAGATTTGCTGGCTGTTATTGTCTACAAAAAATATCACGTAAACAACGTTATAATTTTAATATTCGTAAATGAATTTCGCTAATTCAACGCTAACAATGAGGTAAATATAATTTTCTAGAAAAAGAGACTCGGCAGCTGCGACATTATAAGAATCATTCGACGAGAAGTTCGATTACGCGATCGGACACCGACAGCGTAAAAATTTCACGGAAGAAGCCGGGGCTAAAGGGCTCGTTGCCGGCCCATAAAATAATTACGTCGATGCGGAGGCTGTGACCGGGCGTACAGCGCGCGACGCGGGAATGATTTATCGGTCTTAACTGCGCGCCTCTATTTCTAACACACGATCGCGATCACGCGCCCGTACGTGCGACCACGATTGTTTCCCTCGGTCCGCGGCAACTTCCATTGTTCGGCCGGGACGGCTAAGGTAGCGTTGCGTATCGTGCGAACCCGCGCTCTCGCGGTAAATAACAAATGGACCACGTCTGCTATGCAACCATGATCCATGGAAGTAGCCTGGCCGCGAGGTGGGACGATAATGCCCACGTGCGAAGCGTATTGATGCGGCGACATTTGGAACGCGGCCGACGAATACGGGGGCGCTTTGCGCGCCGAGAGCGACGTTTCGTTTTCAGTTGTCATGGAAATTCGGCGTGATCCTCTCAAGATGAACCGATACCGGCGGAGTCTCGAGGAATTTCGGCCGAATAATCCGACGGAATTGAACCGGAACAGCTACAATCGGTGTTGATTTTCATTTTACACCGGTCTCCGTGTTGCCGTAGTTACGCTTGTTCATTTCTAAATCGGCGATTATCGATCGTTCAGACATATAATGTCAAATCGTCAGGATAAATGGCAGTTCGTTCTTGTTCCATTTAGTACGTCACGAGAATTCCATTGTTCTTCAAATAGTTTACATAATCAGAGGATATTATTTTCCTATTTTTTCGCGGAAAATAAAAATATTTTCTTTGCTAAAGAAATACGAAAGTATTAATTTTGTATGCAAGTTAGTAGACCGTGGATCTTTATGTGAAATAGAAATCGTTCGTTGCAATTGCAGAGATTTATATTTCACCCGTCCATTTCGTCGCAAATGCATAAAACCCGCGGTCCAGTTATTACTAACTGGTTCACAGCACTTTACCGTTTGTTAGCTATCAATTTCCCATGACACCTCGGACAAACAGAACCATTGGGAGCTGCCCCCGTGATGCATTCTCTTATAAATTACCACATTTCTCGTGCTATTTTTTTTGTAAGAATGCAAAAATGCGTAGATCTCCGTGCTTCTAAAGAATCACACTTTCTCTCTATTATGCTGCACGAGCATTCGTAGAACGGTGAAGCACAAAGGAAGAATTTGCTTTTACGAAGTTTCAAGGAAGTAAAACGACTTGGACGTGTGGAAAAAGATTAAAAACAGGCTGCGGGTACAGGAAGGATGATTATGTAACAAGAGCTGGGTAGAATAAATTATGATAAGTTAGCTTAGAATAGATTAGGGTAAGAAGTACGGAAGGATGGGCATGAATATGTAGAAATGTAAGTTCCGACTGACGGAGCAATTATATAAATAAATGAATAAATAAATAGCTCTCGGTGAGATTCAATTTTATAAATTGATACCATTGAAGTCGCTTTAATTCGACACAATTAAATTAACGCAATAAAACGCAATTTTGGTAAGCATGTTTTCATGAATTTCAGTTTTAGAATTTAATTATATTCAGACTATTTTAATTCAATATAATTTTTGAGTTTGTTCTCATAATGAATATTTTGATGGAAATTATTGGGTTGTTCGGAAAGTAATTTCGTTTTTCCCAAGAAAAGACTTAATTTTGTCACAGCCAACTTCACGCTTAAGCTGCATAATCATTATATATTTGGACAACTGATATAGTAAGTCTTGTTTGCTAAAAATTTTGTTCGATTCTTTGCAATAGTTTTTGTTTAGTAATCTATTATGTTTCATTTCCACCAAGAAAAAAACGAAACGACTTTCCGAACGACCTAATAATTTTAGTATTTAATTATATTAAAAATAGTGTACCAGACCAATAATGACAACAGACCAATTTTTGAATCCGATTTTATTAAGGATATTTTAATAGAATTTAATTTTAGAATTTAGCTATGTTGTGACAAATTTTCTAAAAGAGTGGGGAGGTGGGGTCGGTACAGAGTGTCAGCAAAGACAGTGGGTCTTTCGAGAGGGTTGAAGAGGAGAGGGACGACTGCGTCATCCGCCAAGCAGAATTTTGAAGGAATTTAATTTCCAAATATGATTTTGTTAAGAACATTTCCATGCGTCTCGATTTTAGGATCTATTCTCGTGGAAGATATTCCGACGCAATTTTCGATTTTATTGAGATAACTTCGATGCGACTCGACTTTATTAAGCAAACTTGTCCCCGCTTCGTTGATCTATGCACTGCTCGACGACAGTCGGGTAACCGTGCGTTACCATTGTTGAAGCCGTTAGCGCCGTACAATGGGCGCCGTTACAAAGGCAGAGATTGCGATGTTTATGGGGGCTGTGTCTTCATTAAATTTCGGCTGGCGCGTCGCAGCCGAGCACACGGTGTTTATAATCGATTTACTAGCGCGCAGCTGATGAGTACGAGATTTGATGCGTCGAATACGGCGAAGATGCGCTTACCACGCAGCTGAATCACTGAGACGATTCCGTGTGTCTTGCTAGGCGCTGATGTAGCACTTCTGATTGCTACTAAATCCTTCGATGTATTCGTGGCTCCCACCGTATCGGCTCCAACCGCCGGCGAATTCAATTGATCAGGATCCAAAGGACGTTCCATTTTCTACGGCTTGCCGAATCTTCTGCTAGCCGCGCGGCGTGTTTGATGCGGCTCGAGATCTTCTTCGTTTAATTGATTTTCGAAGAACGAGGAAGCTGCTCTCGATCGCCAGTACTAAATGGACGATGATTAGTTTATCATTTTTTTTTTTTTAGTCACTGCGATACGTTGATTCTATGGAGGGGTGTCGATGTGTTGTTCAAACTGTGTGGCGTTTTAATTCCGCGACGGTGCATGCTGCATTAGGTTAGCGTTTTAGACGGCATTTCGAAGTGACATTTCGAAGTGGCATTTACTTGTTGGGCATGTCGAAACTGTCGTGGCTCGAAGTTTCGAAACGATTTTGCGAACTTTCCCATTCTACCATTCAAACGAAACTGATAAAATAAGTTAACCCTTCCACGGGCCCGTGTCACTTTCAGGTCACGCGATAATAAATCAACATTTTACCAAATAATTTTAATTTTTTTCACAAGGTTACGTATACGACTTCATTATACAAGGTGTCTGAGAAGAACAATAATGATACTGATAAAATAATAATAATCATTGATTAGCAGCACCGTCAACCTGAAATATCAAAATAAATACCTTGCAAATAGTCTATAAATAGATACTTAATAAAAAAAAAATCGGACCATAAAGGGTTAATAAGTATGTGTATTGTAAATAAGTTATTCATGTCATGGTAAAGATAATTATTAATCGAGATAGTATTTTCTTAAGATATGCTAGAAATAATAACTTGAAACAGAATTTCATGCATCTAAATTTCAATTAATTATTTTAAATTCTATTTCGTCGGATCAATATTTTTGGGAGAATGTTTATGATTAATTTCAAACAAAATATATATAACAGAGGTGTGAATAAATAGTATTTGCAAATATTTGTATGTCTTCATTGATATATTTATACCAGGATCTGGCTCCAATAAATATCTTAATGAATTATGCACATTTGCGCTAAAATTTCGTATTATAAAATGATATAAACATATTAAAAACCATGCTTTATTAATAGTCAACAGGAATGTATATCCTGGTATCATGTTACAATTTTGCCATTCGGTTGAAAACTATTTTAATATCAATGTATTTCTATAAAACAGAGGTGAAAATAAATAATTCACTCCTTTTCGTGACTTTTCTAGGTTATCTTTTTTGTTTGAATGCGATCAGAAGTAAATTCGGCTACTAATAATTGGAAGGATGTCTAGCAGGCAAATTGTTGGTGTGCAGGGGCTTCTTCACCGCGGCGAGAACTTCAATTTTTCGCGGTTTTGACGGCCGCGCGTCTGATTGAACCTCGTGAATTTAACATTTCGTCGGTTGATGTGTATTCATGGTCACCTTTCACCGTTCGTCACGGATGAAGGTGGACGATGAAAGAGGTGAAGAGGGCGATTGGGTTAGAAAGGACGTGTGAATTTCGGCGGCTGCGGTAGTTATGGCATTAATGACCGTCTAGTTCAAAGGGAGAGCATGGAGATAAATTGAGGAAGCCGTGTAACGAGACCACCCTCAAACGAGTTGGAACCAGGAATACATACTGGGTGTCCCTTTTTAATCGATCCGCGCGAAACACTCGCGGGAAAGTCGCGGGCTATTTTCCATCCATTCCACAAATAAAGACGCCCGTAAAATGTTTATGTCAGAATTTAATTTTTCCCATAAACTTCGAAATGAATCGTAAAATGGTGGCCAGGGAACCTACGTATTCTTAGCTATAAAATTTCAAGATACGTGTGTATATTGACGTCAAATAAAAATGTTAATGATTTATAATAAATTAAATAATTTTCAGTAAAGTAAATAAATTTTGAATTTTAAGTTCAGAAGCATTTGTAACAGAATCAGTATCCGCAAGTATTTGTGTTTCTTAGTTGAAATATGTTTACAGGATTCGACTCCGATTAATATCTTAATTAATCGTGTAGTGCAGTGCTAGATGCTTATAAAATTAATATACATATATACACGTTATGCGTCATGCACATTATAATATTTCCATCGACTTTTATTTCGTTAACTTGAGGAAAATAGCTGTAACAAATAAAAAAAACGAATTGTTTCGCCAGTGAAATAATGTCGACCGGACTTTTTAACTATCCCGCGCGTGACTCGGCTTGTAGCAAGAACGTTGACAAAAGTGTCCCGGTTGTCGAAAATGCCATCGAACAGTGCGTTACAGGAACGAAAGTTCGTCGCGGGACGCCGAAAGCTGGCCGGGCATCGTAAAACATCGTGAAATATACAAGCGCGGCGTTGAAAAGATCGTTAACACATAGTCGAACATTTTATTAGCACTTCGTTCCGGATCAAAGCCGTTAATGGTTGTCGATCGTTTTGGTAGTCCCCAGTGTCGATTGCCTGGAACCGACCGTCCGCACCGCGTTTCCGAAAAATGCGTTAAACTGCCGACCAATGGAAACCGTCCCAAATAATTGTTTCTCGTTACGTGTGCAAAAATCTTGAATCATTTACCGGTCCCGCTCTCTCTCTTTCTCTCTCCCCTTCTCTCTCTTTTTTCTACACTCTGCGGATCACGGAATTGAATTATTTTAACCGTGCGTCGATCTAACGATAAACGTATTTGCACGAGATAAGCGCGTTACACGCGGCTCCTCTCGAATGTATCAAAGGCGCGGCAATATTTTGGCAAATTTCGAGTACACAGTGAATCCAGATTTCGTGGGAACGCGACGAGATTTTTTAACGATAATACCGTATGTGCGCGGGCGCGTGCGCGTGTATCTGCGTGGGATTACAACGGAGACGGGGTCCCGGTTCCCGCAGTTCTACGTGATTAATAAAGCTGCAATCAAATCTCATTTGAAAGGGCGGGGACCGTTGAAGAAGCTTTTAGAACAATTAGAGCAGGTTTTCGCTAATAAATATAGTGAACGGGGGGAGGCGTCTAATGAACGCATGGACGTGAAAGGGACTGGCAAATGAATCGCAAGGGCCGGCACGGAACAGCGTGAACGAAGATAACCAAGGGGTTATATACACGGGGTGCTTCAACGTGTCAAGTCCATAAATCTACATTAAGATAATTAAACGAATTAAAAGTTGTAACCTCGGATTCTCTCGGCCACTCTTCGCGCCGCTGCTTTGCCGCGCTGCTATTGAAATGTACATTTCGGCTTTTCCGAAATACCGTGAGCACCACCCGAAGCGTTTCAACCTTTCTAAAACAGTTCCATTCTTTTCACATTTTTCCACTGGAAATCCAAATGTATATTACGTTGATCTCTGATTAAAGTAATATCACTGTTTCGTTCAAGGCTTCAGTTCTAATTTTAATCGTTTCTGTAACTGCGATTTCAGTTACTTGTTACTCGAATAAAAATATATTTGCGGTAAAATTAATACAGAGAATAATCGACTTTAATCATAATTATAGAATACACTGCTTTTCTCATAATTTATTCATTATCCAATTTCTTCCATTTTAATTTTTTTAATAAGACAGAACAGTCAACATTAATAACGAAATAATAAATAATAATGAATAATTCATTCGTATAAGAAATAAAGAATTATTCGAATATATAATTGACTAAAACTAATTCACACGAATAATTTTAGACAAATATTTATTCAAAGTCATCTCAATGATACGAAACTCCATCGTCGATATATTAATATACTGTTAACAGATGAAAATCGCGGAAGTGTTCGGAAACTTTTTTTAGAATCGATTCTCTTCGCAACGATTGTTCCGCGAGTGTATGTTTACAAAATGTCTTACGCCACAATAAATCTGCCGCGTCGCGCCCGAAGGCGAAATATTTTTCTGTTCATTGATAACGTCATTATAGTTCGAGAAAGATGGGCAGAACCGTTCAAAAAATAGGCCGGGTCCGAACAACGGGGCCAAAAAAAAGGAAAAAAAAAAACGGTGAAATATGCAAAATCGTGTAGGATCGTGTACATACGTTTCAGTAGGTAACGTACGACGGGGGAAACTCCGGGGCTGATAACTCAGTTAGGTTTTATCTGCATACAGTTTGTCACGGGACAGACTCGAAATAAAAACAGAAAATAAATTCGGGGGGAAGCGGATACCCGTGACAAAGAATCGGGCGGGGAGGGAGGGAGTATAGAGGAGTCTTACAATAGTTGACCGAACCGATTCGAAATTCCGCGGGATTTAAATACGCCGAAGCGCTGAATACGTTTATCGGTTCTGTTTTCGGACCCCGTGCTAAACTATGTTTACGACAAAACAGTACAGACCCGAAAAGTTTGCGTAGCGCGCATACATTCGCGACGCGCTCTCGGCGGCCCCCGAACGATGTTTCGAGAGGAAACGAACGATTCCGCATGGACTACTATTCCCGATGCATGGACAAAGTTGATTGCGAATCCGCAGTTAAAACGGAACATTGTAATCCGTGACGATCACGCTTTTTACGAGCTTACCGCGCCCGCGCGCTCGCGCTCGCCCGCGCCCGCGCCCGTACGCGAATAATAGAATGTAATGGCGTGAAAATGGCGTAATAATTAAAAGCAAAGTGCCCGGAATTTTTCGTGCCGTCGCGCATGCTTCAAATGGTTTTATAATTATTTCGCCTGGCCATTGTTTTCTTGTCCTAGTTCGCTTAATGAACGCGCGATTTCCTATGGGAATTCGATACGATGCTTCTGTTGTTTACTGAATATTGGCCTCGTTTATTAGTGCGATAGCGTTTGTTTGCGCTATTTCTTATTCATAAAGGCCGGGTAGACGGTTCTGTTGCACAAAAGCGAATAGTGAAATCGGAGAGTTTAGAAATCTTGGAAAATACTCAAATACTTAGGATAATGCTTTTATTGCTACTTAGATGGGACCCAATCGTTGGACAAAATATAAAGGGAATGACCACGAGGTCGATGAACTTAAGCCTGCATTTTAACCCTTTTAGTACCGAACGACGATACATCGTTGTTGGCTGTTGTTGGAAAAATAGTTTTCTTAATATTTTTATTAAACAACAATTTCGTTTCCCATTTCTTCTCCCTTTTTGAACTCGTTGTTTATCAGGCTTTCCAAAATACTTGCAATTTCTTTCCTAAACTTTATCAAACTTCGTCGAACGAGTTTTAAACATTTCGCTCAGATACAGACTCTTTTGGCCGGTACTAAGAGGGTTAAAACGAAAGAAGAAACACTGAATATTACTTCCATGACGTTTTTACGACCAAGATGCGTAAGACTGTGCGTGTTAAATATATGTATAAATTTCATAGTACGTCGTAAGAAAATACTATTTCAATCAATAGTGAATCAATTAATAATTTAGTAAATACAAATATAATAAACTATTTTCAGTAATTAACTATTTTAATTTTTATCACGACAAATAGATCCTGAAATATTATCTCATACAAATAAATAGTTCATTAAGCTTTTCTTACCCAATGAAACAATTTAATTCTTATACAAATAAAACAGCTTAATTCTTATACAAATAAAACAGCTTAATTCTTACCCAAATAAAACAGCTTAAATATCGACAATTTTACAAAGATCATTTACTATCATAATTACGAACATGTCACTGATTTTTTCAACAAACAATTATTTAAATTATAAAAATATTACCAAATACATTTTAATCGCAACGCACCTGATAAAATTCGTAAAAAGTCCGAAATCTCGTCGCCATAACAACTCGATCCAAAGCGTAACATTAGTCGCGTCCAACGCTTCGCGATCTCGGCGTCAAAATATGAGCGACGACGCGGCGCGAAGTAAAAATTCGCGCAATCCCGGCGAATCAATCAGGTTCTTACGGATTCGGTAAAAGGCGGTCGTTCGCCCCGCGTTTAATTTGTCCGCGTATCACTTTTCCGGGTCGGTTCTACGAACTCTTTTTTTTTTTTCCCCGTGACCGGACAAAACATCGGGCGCATCGGCAAGCTAAAGTGGAGTGATCCGCGTTGCACGCGTGTACGTGTAATAATGAAAAGGCAAGCAACGCCGTCGGGATAGTGGAACTCTCCTGTGTTGCGAGCGTGAACACCGGTGTCCAAAGCGGAAGCCTAGAATTCAGTGTTACCCTCGGTGAAATGGAACGTGAAACCGTTAATCCAGATTCTTTGAAGCCGGGCTTCGGCCGTGGCGCGGCTCATAGTTTCGCCGGTAACGCCGCGCTGCGCGCCGCGCGCCGCGCGTCGTCGCCCGGAATCATCGTAATAAAACCGTTCCAATTCCTGCGCCTCTTTCAACCAGAACAAGCTGTCGTTTCGAAACGAATTCATTACTATTTGTCGTTCCATTATTGCCTGCTCCTTCTGTCCCTCGGCGGGCTTTACGTTACCTACCCCCCCACGTTCCCCTGGCGAGCTTTATGTTTCCCGCCTTGCCGACAATATTCCGAACTTCCTGCAAAATCCGAGAAAGGAATTGAAAACGTCACGCGATGTGAAAATCAATCGTTCAGGTTAGTCGCGTCGAACTCATCCGACAATCGAATTTATTCCACTCCGTCTATTTGGAGTGTCTTACTCGGGCTTTGCGTGTATCTTCTTTTAAGCATTTGCGGATGTTTCGAGCAAAGATTGATTTTAAAATGAAGAATATTTATTGGAGAATTAGATGGTGCCCGCGAAACTTAAATAAGGGCAGAAATATGTTTATTTCTATTTTTAGGGATAAATTGTTATTTATCCCTGTTTTCTTGTTATGTATATGATCAAATTACATATTTGTGAATATTATGAATTTTTTGCGTAATTTATACATATAGTATTAAAGTCATCGTGTTCAGTCAGGGAATTCAGAAAGATGGTGTTCTTTTTCGTACAATGAAATTGTGATTTTGTTATACATAGTCGAATTAAAATAGAAATTCTGCCGTGAAATTTTATAGAAATTAATGAATAAAAAATCTTGAATTTTTATTTATGCATTTTATATGATCACCTCAAAATATGAAAAAGGAAATAATGAATTAAAAGGAATGCCACGTTAACACGAAATATACAAAACGTTAATATTTCTTACTGTACTAACTATACTATCGGTGACAATGAATGATTAGCGACATTGAAATCGTGTAAAAGATATCATCCTAAATTTCAAACGAATTCGTATTATCTTTATCTTCAAATAATGCTATTAAAAATAATGATAAAAAATGCTTTGATATAAATTATATAAAACAGTTACTTCTTTACTATCGTTCGAAATAAAATTCGCCGTGGTCCGATTGGGCGAGACGTTACGGAGAGACGCGTAGCCATAAAAGCGGTGACGCGCGCGCGGCGTTGTCGGGAAAGTGTTGAGGCGTTAACGTGTCGCCGCGGCGGGCCACGATAAAAGGCGATCGATCTGCACAAATAGTCGACTTCCCGGCATTATTCGCGCCATCCAGAAAACGCGGGACCGTCGTCCCTCCCGTAGGGCAACTCGCGGGGCGTTCTATCGACGGGGATTCGGATTACGACGGAATAATGGGCCAATAAAAATGCGTAAGAAGCCGGCTGCTCTCCTCGTCGGCGAGCGCGCGAATACATAGATTAAGAGGTCGCCGGGGTTCGGCCGCGGCCGTCGAGACCGATACGAGTAGAGACAGTAAACAGGATAATAAAACTGCAGTAAAGCCGATACTTGGTAAATTGATCCAGGCCTTTGGTTTTCGAGATGACAACAGACGGGACAGCAACGACCCCATTACCGGTAGCCAGCGACGATCCCTTGGGGACGCGTCGGGGTTGTTTAAATGCAAATCGCTTCGTCACCGGCAAAAATAACTCTAGCAATTCGGCAACGGTCTTCGCGCCTCGCTTGACATCGCTACTTTTACACTTCGCGGATTGCGTGGAGGCTTTCGCGATCCTGGAATCAATTCTTTGGCCGGACAAGTGCGCCCGCGACGACCGACGCTGTGAAAATGTTTAGCTTTTCCGCGCGGAAAATTCAGGTGTTGACGGAAGTTGACTGATCTTTCCCTTCTAAGTTTATACCAAGGTTACAGAAATTATTGAGATTATAGATTTTCTTTCTATGAAGAATTTGTTGATCAATCTTTATTTATTCAAGCATACACACTCGTGAGGAAAATTAAAGGAATCGAGCGATCGAAACATTGCCAATGTTTGAACTGCTACGGTTTCGTTAAAAAAGGTCGTAGAGAGATGAATCTTCGCTTATGTTAAAGAACTAAGTCTCTACTTTTTTACCTCTGTCTCGATTTTATTTCGAGAAGCTTTATCACTTGTACGCGAAACGAAAATGTGGAGATACTTCACTTCGCAAATATTCTTCAGCTTCGAACGTCTGCCTGCACAGTGCTCAATAAATTTTTACTAATTTTTATTAATTTTTATCTATATATTGTCCTCGTATGTTAACACAATTTATTTATATAGTTTTCATTTTAATAACAGATCTAGGAGCCGTGTGCAATTCTTCTGCAAATAATTTTAATAAAACTAACACATTCTCAGTTCCTTTGAATATTTTCACTATTTCAAATTGCATCATTGCATTCCGCCCAGAAATGCAAAAAATCTGCAGTCGAGTCACAAGCGTCCATTGAAATCCATTATAAAAATTAATATTAAACTTGAAGTATGAAGCGAAATAATATTCACTGTAAAGGACATTCGGCAAATACTGATTGATGCCGCGAAAATTAGCTTTGCTCCGAGAAGCTTTTCTTGCTGCCATAAATACTGAAGGTATTTAGGCGCTGAAGCCTGCTGCGTCATCTATGGGGGTCAGAATCCCCTATAAAGTGACCTACAAGGGTGGTGGTCCCTGTGGGGGCGTGACTACGTCGAATTTGTTCGCTGCTGTGTCGAATCCTCGAGGTTTCTGTCACCTCATTTGTTATTGGGCTCGTATGCCAAGCGGTTCACTGTGCTAATTTATCGAAAGAGTGTGTACTGAGAACTTAGTCTCATTCGCTCTACCAATGGCGTTATATTTAACACTATTTATTTTCCATTTTTTAATTAAAAAGACGTAAAGACGTTTTTAACCTAATCGTGCAAGATTGATTCGATTTTTAGGACATAACCAAATAATTATGGTAACTTGAACATAAAAGAGTTTTGTTGTCTGAAATTTGTAATAATATTATTTTATGTCAAAGCTCTGCTTAAACAGAATACTTGTACCCAATGTGTCTTTTATCATTTTATTTTACTAGAAAATTTTTGTAAAGAATTAAAGTTGTTTGGATTTAATTGCATAGAACTGAAATTACATAGGAAATTCTTTTCTTCTCTAAAAATTTTG
The DNA here is from genome assembly GCF_028453695.1 of Augochlora pura. Taxonomy (NCBI): domain Eukaryota; kingdom Metazoa; phylum Arthropoda; class Insecta; order Hymenoptera; family Halictidae; genus Augochlora; species Augochlora pura. Next base: position 8,680,920 of record NC_135775.1, read on the forward strand.
AGAAATTAAAAATAATTGTCTTTTTTCACAGTGGATTAAATACACAAGTTATAATTCAATACAATATAAATTCCATCAAGATATAATTAGTAAACTTTTTGGCGAGATAGAATTCGTACAACTCGTAATCGCAATTAGCAAATTAGTTTTCTTCAACGCCTCGAGCATCTGAAAATTGTATACGAAACAGCATTAAAATCGTAGCGAGAATGTTTTCGCAACGAGCAAAATTTCGATATAATATTTCAATCCGAAGAAAAAGAATTTAATCTCTTAGCCGGAAAGAATTAAAGTCGAGAGCCTATTTAATTTTTTTCTTTTTTTTTGTTGTTGTTTCCCGTAAGAGGAAAATTTAATCTCTCAGAACTTTTGTTCCGTAAGAAATCGTGTTCTTCTGGAGAGCCTGACGGCCACGTAATTATGGGCGGAACCTGTACGTACAATTAACTAAAGCGTTCCACACGTCGCGAGGATTACGCGAAACGTTTAAAGGTAATTTCGAAGCTTTGGCTGGCCGCGCGCGCGCGCGGGCGCGGGCGCTGGGTCGCGCCGGGACGCGTGGAAAACTCGTGACACAAAAACGAGCGACAGTTCTCATGGAGTATGACAGTAACTCGATAATGTTGCAATCTACTGGATTCCCATCGTGCCGAGAAGCCGAGAAAAACTTAATCGCATTCGCTGAATAATTAAGCACGGTAACGAGAGAATTGCGCGCCCCGTAGTTTTGCGCTATCCCGCCGAGTACACACTAAGCAATTCAACGTTTGCGTATTATTTTGAGGTGCGCTGCTGCGGATTGTACTTTCCGTCTTGCCGGGGGAAAAAAAAATTCCGGAACCAAAAACCGCTGGCGAGCGCGCTCGCACAGGTGTTGCCGAGCTGCAACTGTTTTACACTAATTCGACGAAATTTCGACTAGTTTCTGCCGCGTTTTCGGCTGCGAAAGTTTCGTTACAGTAATCTGCTGTATATATTTACGCGAGAAAGTGTTTAAACATCGCAAGTTTATGGATTATTTTATTTGGTAGAGAATAGTTTAATCGGTCACAGGAAATTGATATAGATTGCTCCTTTGAAAACGAACTCGTCGAAAACTGTACCGATGAGAGACATAAGTCAGCATCAAGTGGTACAGCAAATCGAATAGATCGCGAGTTGTTCGATATTGTTTCGGAGAAGTTACGAAACGCTGTTGAATCTTAACTAGATAGCTAACGCTATTAAATGTTGATCAACCCCCCTAAAATTTCCACAAAACCAAATTAATTCATGGAACTGAAACTAGAACGGTACAATTTATTATAGTGGACAATTCATCTCTTTCGCAGTGTAAACGTAAAAAACTTTATTCTAATATATTACAACAAAATTGATTTTTCAGAACTACTAAAAAATGAATATCATCGATCCCGTTAATTTTTCGAAAAGTTGCAATCGTTTTGATCGTTCGCCTTTTTCCTGATTCTTAATATTCTGCGAGTTCATTGCATCGCCTCGAATGTACTGTTACGAAGTTAATTGAGGCAGGGTTAATCAATTCCTCGGAAACGTCTAAGGCAACATAAACCAGCTCGTTCACACGCTTGCCGAACAACTTGAATCAACTTCTATATACTTTACACGGGTAGGTTTGATCGTCAGCTCATTTAAACACTATGGAGACAGGTTTAACCACCCCGGCACCTGACCGAGACAGCTTTAATCAGTACCTGCGAACTGCATCGAGGCAGCATTAATCACTTCGTATGCCTCGTTAGGGATATTAACCGGGGGAGATCATTCGCTAAACTACAACTCTCGTTCACCTATATTTACTCTCGTCGGAACATTGTTGTAGGTCACTAGTTCCACTTATCAAGGTGTTCGTCAAATTTCTCACCGTTTACTTAACTCTTTACTTACCGTTAGTCTATAAATCGGCTTTTCCCCACGATCAGTAGCTTATGAATCGATTGCCATAGTAACCGTTAATTTTTTATTTATTATTGTGATAAATGTGTTAAATTGTACTACCGTGAACTTCAATATTATTATATACCTTTTTAAATATTAAATATCTTTTGCGATTAACCTTTTAGATACTACGCGCCACTATAGTGGCTTTCGCGAATGGCTCGTGCTTTACTCAATTGTTTTATTATTTATTAAAGCAAACAATTAAAGTGAAAGTGTGTATATACAATATATTAAGAAAAGAATATATGTTATTAGTACTATATATAGATATCCGGAAAAAATATATATTACGAGAAAATCGTAATTTAGTTACGAAAAACTTTATTTGCGCAAAATCCTGCCGTATCTAAAAGGTTAATAAGATAAATAGAATTAAGATAGATACAAAAATTTAATGTTGAATTAAATTTTTACGACCGGTCGGTAAAGTGTTAATATTCAGGATTGGATGTCTTACAGTTCGCTGTACCAATTTCCACAAGTAACAATATTTTTCCTTTTGTTTTAGGTAAGTTGCGGAGGATATTTGGGTCATTATTCCCCGCTGGCAGTGAGTAAACATTCATCAACGAGTTAACAATCTTGTCACGTTAAGAAAATTATTAAACGAATAAAGTTTTCTCTTACGTTAAGAATATTTATAAGAGACACTCGTGAACTTTGATGACGAAGTAAATTAACTATTCTATTAATAATAGAGAACTAAAATAAAGTACACCTTATCAAATTACAATATTTTAATTTTTTGATTGATCGAAGGATACAGTTGTGGCTGATTTGAAGAACAATTGGCAATTTTGTTCAATTTTTACTCCGAGTGAATTTTACATTTTATTGCAGAGTAATAACATCGACACAAAATGGCCCAGTTACACATACTTATAACAAACGACATTCTTACAGTAAATAATATTATAGTAAATAATATTCGCGTATCGTTTTTAGATTGCACATTATATTATCGTTTTGCGAAGGCGTCGGGTATTATTTCGGGTGAAACGAGACGGCAGAGAAAATAAGAAGAGATCAGCCGTCCTGGAGCAAGAATTAATAGATTACAGAACAATCGGTGTAATTAATGTACAGCGTTGTTCATGTTATTGTTTCGCCGCATTATTCTGTAATTTCTGAGGTGGTTATGCAAATAGAGGCAGACAAGTTTCCGGGCATAAAGCTACAGTCAGCACTTGGAAACACGAGACAGCAACCAGAATTCTCCTTGCCCCAGATAGTTATTATGATGATATGTTATACCCAATTTAGGTGCGCGATGCATTACTCGGCGGAATGGTGACAATCGACGAAACCGTTCCATACAGCTGCTTCGTTTAATTATTACTCTTGTTTCAAAACGAAGCCGGCTGGCGATACAAGATAATTCATTCTTCGTTCGGCTAGTCATTTATTTAAAGGAATATATAAAACAATCCAAAAGTACCAGCGATTCCAATGACACCTGTTTTTAGAGATTCGCAATTCCCGTTTGAAATGACCAAGCACTTATAAAAAAATTGAAATTTTTTAAATCGGCTTTTACGCGCGGGTCAGATTTATTTGTTTACTTTATGGGAATATGTTGCGTTTTTTTTTATCGGGATCAAAATCCGGAGAGATATTTCCAGTCACTTCAAACATCGCTAGCTTTACGAACATTTTCCACGGAATTATTAGAGATTACTGGTGCACCCACCGGTGCAGTTTTAAATAGTAATCACGGCTACTCGATTAAATTTAGCTTCTCCCATCAACAAAATTCTAAAATGAATCATTCTATATCCACGATAGAAATATTTGCCGGCAGTTATCGATTGTTAATTCAGTAGTGGCAAATTGACTGAGCTTTTAACAGATTGAGTTTTTTAATAGTTGTTTCAATATCGATGATCAACGGTAGATAAATTCTAAAAAAAATTGTCCAAAAACTACAATAACCTGATTCGTAACCCACCAAATTATTCGTATTATTTTAGTGTCACTTTGAAATTGTTATTTAGGAGAAAATTATCGAATTTTTAGTATAGGTAAATCGACATAGTATAGGTGGATCACGATAAATGAAGAGTCACAGCTGTTTTAATTTAATCCACGTTAACAATTATCAATGGCCTTTATTTCTGCCTTCTAGCGTAATTCCAAATTGATTGACATTTGACATTTAAAAATATTTTCTCGGAAAAAATAATTTTAACCTGTATCTCCTCAATTTTATTAAAACCATAGATCGTAAGAATGACGATAAATTAATTCAACATCGTACAGCTTAACTTTTCAATTTGAATTTCATCAAACAAGATATTTTCATTCTATACAATTTTGAGGTTGTCACATCGGCAACCGGAAAAATTGTAAACCGTAAAAAAAATATGTTACAAAACCGACGCGAGAGGTAAAACGATATAAAACTGGGAAAGGTTTCTCCTCGCAATAAAACAGGACAAAAACAGGCGACAGGATTCACGCGTGAGCCCAATAATTCCCGTAATTCGTGTCTCAATTATCCGAACACCGTGGAAAAGGTTGGCAATTAAGGGTCGGACGGTTCTTTCGCCTCTCGACGTCCTAATCCGCGGGTTTATTAGAGCGGCGGCCCTTCTATTAAACTCGGACAACTGTCGTCGAATGCCGCGTGTATCCGTATAGAGAGAGAAAGAGAGAGAGAGAGAGAGAGAGAGAGGACGGTTTAATGAATAATCTAACGACTTCGTCGTAAGCACGTACGTACGTCCTGTCCATCCTAACCGCAACCGAGTCGCCAACATAATCTGTTTTGCATATTTCGAGATGCGTACGGCGGCGGGTCGATGTAAATGCGTGCGGTGCTCCGCCAAACGTTACACGGACCTCGCCGAATATTCACCGGAGGCCACTAATTAAGTCGAAATATTCGTCCATTTAAATACAGTTGCAGCTGAACGCCGGTCAACTTAACGGTGACGCGGAAAACGTGAACGCGTCTTGAAGCCGATGCGGCGATGGCGATGGCGATGGCGATGGCGATGCGATGCGGTGCGAGCGCTCGTTTCGCCGGCCACGAATACCAGCCGGCGCGCCGCTGAATTTGCACGCTTAGTTCGCGATGCTCGTCCCGGCAAACGATTTCGCATTTTTACCCCTACCACGATCATCGTCCACCGAACCGCTTCTAATTATTCCGGAGATTCTGAATCGCTCCAATGGTCCGGTTTCTTCAATCCTCGAACGATTAATAATGCGACGAAAATTATCTTGCGAGATTAGAACAATTTTCACGACTGGAAAAATCTTAGATTGTGCGCTTTCGCAAATTTTATATTTTAATGTCTGCTACAAATAATAATCTCAGTAGAAATAATTAAATATATTTTATATTTTAATATTTTCTGTACATAATAATCTCAGTAGAATTAATTAAATATATTTTTCAATTTAATATTTACTACAAATAATAATTTCAGTAGAACTAATTAAATTATACTGCTTCAGACTGTTTATCAGTTTATAACATATGAGATCTTAATTAACCATGCCAGAAGAATTTATCGAACTAAATAAGCTTAAATAATTAGATCCTTAAACAAAATTTTCTTTTGAACGATACCTGAAAAACAATGACCACCTTAACTTCACTTTGTCTTGCAAATAAATTAACGATGCAACTGATGTTTCAAACGAAGCATCAAATCCAAATATTAACGGGATCTGATTACGTATAAAATATGTGTTTAAAGCTTTATCTTGTCTTCGATCTAACAACCGGCCAATAAATCTTCCACAAGCCTTTAGGGTAATTCTGAAACGATTCTAATCTTCCAGAAGCGATTAGGGAAGTTCGAACATCGACGATTACGTATCGAGAAAGTCGTGGACTTCCATACGAGCAGAGGCAAGCTGCTTCTTGTCACACTTTTTCTTCTTGTATTTAGAGTTTCGTTTAATTAAGTCATAAGCGTTCGCTATAATTGGCGCTCGGCCATTTTCCGGCTCGATTTGCGTTCCGCGTCCGTTGTTGGAATTTGTAAAATTATATATCGTAATCCAAGGCTTTACGATACTCGCGGGAATGCTGTTCCCAACTATTAGGTAGGGAGTCGTCGTTACCCGTATGGAAGTATTAATTATCGAGCGTAAGATAATTTTACGAGCATAATTATGTCGCTATTTGGGTGAAGTTCGCGTTGCGCGCCGGCTTCGGCGCGCTGTAACCGTGTATCATTATTTCCGTGTTAAACGCTGCTTAGAAGTAAGACTGTTATTGGGATATTATAATTACGCTTGTAACTGGATAGACGAACTTGCGTGAGATTGCGTGGGAACAACGTTCGCCCGTTATAACACCTGGGAACGATTAATACGGAGCTGCGATTAAAAATATCGTGGACGAAATTATGGCAGAACCCGCGAAACTTGTGCTTGTACCGCGAGACTGTTCGCTTTATTAACGCATCGTACAGTTTTAAGGATTCTGCAAAATGGAAGCTTTGGAATGCGTAGCTTTTGGAAAATGCCGTCAGAAATTTCACTGTCGATTTTAACCTGTATTGAAAAAAAAACAGCGCGTTGCTGCGAAGTGAAGGAATTAAACCTGTCGCAGCCAGTTTTGCAATTTTCAGCTTTTGCAACTGGAAAATGTAACCCGTAGCCCAGAAAATCTACGCCCTCGTGTTTAGAGAACTGCAGCGATTGCGATAGACAAATATTTTGCAACAGGCGGTTCGATTTTCATGCGATAACTAATTTTAGATAAAGAGACGGTGTACAGATGCTTGTTGGCACACCGCTTTATTCAGTACACTCTATTATAAAAATGAATAATTTATAGTTTAATTGATAATTTAAGATTAATTAGCGACGAATCTTTGTCCGCTGCAATGTAATTACATCATCATTAAATTACATTAATTACACTAGTAAACTCAAGTTATTGCGTTAAATTTCTACATGCAGAATTCAGGAAAGAGGAAAACTAATCCGAGAATATAATAACTATATTAAAATATTGTATAATTAATTGGCTGACTGCTCCGTCTTAATTTCTATTAATCCTGAAAAATAATTCACAGTTCTCCATTTTTATTTCGTCCATAGATGGACGGCCATCGTTCGTTGCATCCAACAATGTTTCTAAATCTCGCTCTTCCTTCGATCATTCACTCGCCATAAAATCGATAAAATAATATTCCATAATCGATCGTTTTGTAATCGCAGAAAATCCTCGCGATCCCCATTCGCTCGGGATTCCCGTCAATGGGCCATCAATAAACGACCTCTAAAAAGTTCCTGCCGTCGACCGGCCGCTGCTTTCGAAAAACTTTTTATTAGTTGCTCGTTGAAAGACCGGATGCATTTCGAAGACGATCCCAGGCGAAGTCTTCCATTTAAGTCGCGACTTGTTAAGGAAATGAGTTTCCACTTTCGACGTTCTTTTCCCAGGGAACGATATTAAGCAATTTCATGGCGCGGCAGCGACGGCAACGGAATAGTTCCCGGAGACGCGACGACCGCTGAAATACGCCTATCCTGTAAAGCCCGCGAATGTTTGCGCACCGATGTACCAACCCGTGTTGCGCTCGATTAAATCCAATTACCGGAATTGCCATACGCATTGAAAAGTTCGTCGCGTTTTAAACACAGCCGGGAAAACATTAAGCGAGTGTAAAATGCAAGAAGTAATTACTTTAAGAGCAATTTTATTCGCTTTGCGGACGTTTCGCGCGCAACCAACTTCCCTTCTGATAGTAATTTCACTTGAAAGTGTTTCGCAGCACCTTACATCGAATATCGATGTACTCTCTCTCTCTCTCTCTCTCTCTCTCTTTCTCTCTATCTCTCTTTCTCTCTATCTCTATTTCTATCTTTATCTTTTTCTTCGTTTCTCCCTCTCTCTCTCTCTTTCTTCGCCACGGCACGAGAAACTTCATGCGGAAGATGAAACGACTGCTTCCACTTCCCTAGATAGATTTCATTGGAAAGTATCGATGACATCGTTTCCACTACCACGATAGCGTTCCGCGTACGATAAGACGGGAAGCGTGTAGCCGAACAGAGCGTGACTCACTTTATTCCGGAAAGACAACGAGCCGCTTCCTATACTTTTGTTACCGGTAAAACGTTGTCGAGCAAATTTCGAGGCTCTTCTTCCCGCGACTGCGTCGAGCGTAGCTTTATTCCTGATCAAATTTTCTACGAGCCCGGGCTACGAAGCTGAATAGCTTAGTTCGCGTAAGAAAATCGGATCAATCTTGCTCGGCGCCGAAGGACAACATAATCTCGTGTCTATCTTGTCTTTGGTAACGCGTTCGGTATCGCGTCACCTGTATGCTCGTCTTTAGCACAATCTATACAGCGAGTCAAATTTTTCTAGAATAAATCCCCGCCCTTCCCGGTTTTACCTGTTAAACGATTTACTTTGATCTTTCGCGTCTTCCACCGTTGGAATACTTATGGAAAAATTAAATTTATCCACCTGGAATAGAAATGTATTCTCTCCGTTAATAAATCTTGCTTTTAGATACTTTAACTTTTTCCATGGCACCGTGTCTCACCGTCTGCTCGTTTATCTTATAAACGCGTTGAATCCGCTGTCTATCCATCTCGCTTCTTTTATATCTAAATCTACCTCAGATTTATTATTAACTACCGTGGAGACCGAGGTTTATGCTTTATAAGAGCTTCGGTGAAACTTGATGT